>NW_017306973.1:201259-205889 GCF_000935625.1 Nanorana parkeri
TATATATATATATGCACAGGTGAAACTCGAATAATTAGAATATCGTGCAAAAGTTCATTTATTTCACTAATGCAACTTAAAAGGTGAAACTAATATATGAGATAGACTCCTTACATGCAAAGCAAGATAGTTCAAGCCGTGATTTGTCATAATTGTGATGATTATGACTTACAGTCTATGTGCAGCCAGGTCTAAGTGGACGTGCCACCTTTTACATCCAATTACCGCCAAATCCAGTCAGCTCAGGAAAACCATTCAATTTTCGCAGCCCTGATGGTGGTGGATTGGGGGTAATCTGATATAAATGGACACATTACCGACCAACATTGGTCTGGTAAGTCATCGCAAGATAGAGGAAAATACGGACATTCTGAACTGCATGGATCACCTGCTGATCGGAACTGAAGGCGCCCGTGTGAAAGAGACCTTATTACAGGTTTGCTTACCATTCTAGTCCATTGCATCAAGTATAGTTGTAACAACGTTCCAAGCTAGTACACTGTAACAAGACTAATATTAGTCCTTGGGGATCCTTTGTAAAAAATATCTGTTCCTTGTAGTTCACTATATAACACTCAAGTATACTGGCTGTCCCTTGTTTCTCAGTGTGTAAAACATATTGCAGCCTGTGGCTGTTCCTAATGAAAGAACCTTTGCTAGTCCGTGGTATTCTAGTGTAAAAATTCATTGTGGTCAACTTTATTACACATATTGCCAGGCCACCATGGTCCAACAGGCTTTTTAAAGTAATACAAATGTAAATGGATAAAATTGGTAGAGGAGCTCCTATAAACCTCCTCATATCAACATAACAGTTGCAGCCTTTTTTTTTCTTTTAATGTGTGGCCCCATTCACTCAGAAAACAAATACACAAGTACATTATGACACTTCTGTACCAAACTTCTACCCCCAAAAAAGTTACTCTACCTGGCCATAATGATAAAGGATAATCAATTACATTGTATGCTATTATCTAATTATACTGGCATTAACAGTTAAAGCTTGCAGAGAAGAATTGCTCCTAGGCAGGTCTATAAGGAGACTACACTACAAGTTGAAGTTCAAATTATCTTCCAATATTAGATACGCTGAGAGGGATTCATTAAACTGATATTATGTTGGAGAGCTTTCCTCCCCAGGCAGAGAAACTGTTCTTATTCTTGTGTTATGCTGTGTGACCTGCTGATCTCGCTGGCTTTATTTATAACTCTTCTTTTCCGGGCTATTTCAGCAGTTACATCTCCATCAGGCAATCAGTGGGACTCAAAGCCAGACCAGCTATGTACTCTGTAAAGTAGTTTTACAATTCTAGGCTTTAAGTTCATTATTTGTAATGATGGATTGTCAAAACATTAGCTTTTCCTTCCAGTCAGTTATTGTTTCCTAGCTTGATATCTACTCAGTATGAATATTGCCAGAGAACTGTGGACTTTATCTTCCTAGGACACACTGTTTTGGGAACTAAAATATATCTATTCAGATTCATATTTCTGTAAAAACACATATAAACCAAAATGTATGCAAGTCTATCCTTCAATTTAAGTCTATGTGGGCTGTATTTGATCTTTAATACAGCAATACACTATTTTATTCAATAAAGAATAAGTAGCTTATTCCGTAGCTTATGGAAAAATGCTTCTAAATATTATTTACAATTAAAAACTGGCAAAACAACCACTTCTGTGAAAAAACGTTTACTGTTTTTGGGGTCCTTACAATGAAAAACACATAGAAGAGCTATAAGAAAAAAATAAGGAGCTTTTCTTATCTAGACACTCCTCTTCCTTAACAGTAAACAGCAGTAAATGAGTTTAAGGGTGCATTCACCCTTAAGGGTCCGTTGACTTGCAATTGTACCTTCTGCTTTCCTTTGTGATCCATTTGTTAACGGATGTTAATGGAAGGGCACCGAAAAATTAATGAGTGTGAATGGGGCGAGTACACACCAGATCCATTGTGTTATGGTGCACTTTAAAAAAAGTAGTGCATGTTCTACTTTTTTTTTAGGTCAACATAATGTAATGCGATATGAACTAGCCCCAAGCAAAACAAATGGCAAACGCACTCATAACCAGCTTTAAAGCAAGGTGCACATGAAAGCGCTTTATACAGTACAACAGCAAACAGTTTCCCAGCACACTCACCAGCCAGCATGCAAAAAAAACCTGTCTAACCGCTAAGGTTAAAACAGAGGTTTTAGATACACGTCTTCTGCAGAATATGTGAAAGCCGCACTGCCTTATTAAGGCTCCTCTGTGTAGTGCGGTCCTAACTCTAACCTGTGAGAGTCTCCATCTTGGAGCACATGTAGCAAAAGATGAAATTGGATGTAGGTTCGCCAGGGGGCAGCCCAACCTCCTTACAGGCACAGGGACACACAAGGGACGTCGCACATCACAACGGCAGCTGAGACCCCCAGTGTGTCACTGCACCAAATCAGTCAAGCAAAACAAATGGCAAAGGCATCAACTCATAACCAGCTTTAAAGCAAGGTGCACATGGAAGGGCTTTATACAGTACAGCAGCAAAAAGTTTCCCAGCACGCTCACCAGCCAGCATTAAAAAAAAACCTGTCTAACCGCTAAGGTTAAAAACAGAGGTTTTAGATACACGTCTTCTGCAGAATATGTGAAAGCCCCATTCACACTCATTAATTTTTCAGTGCCCTTCCATTAACACTTGGTAAAACCTATTGCAATGCAACTGATCGCAATGCAATGGATCTCATGTGGCTGGGCCCTTATAGCAAGCCCTCACTGAACTCTGTAGCTGCATACACTGTGTAACAATTCATAATCAAACGTCACAGCTGAAGTGTTTAAGTTGTTCTCTTAACTGTTCAGTTCACAATCAGCTCAGAGCTCATTTACTGTTTGTTAAGAATATGTAAATACTTGAATGGCCATAGCTTAACCGCAGGTTCACTTCAAAGCAAGATGTGTAAACACACTGCATTATTCTGTATTTCTTGTTTAGGAGATCAGCTAATCGGTACATACCCCCCATGCCCAATTTCCATCATGGGTTGCAATATGTTTTAAAGCCCATTTCCACCTTTGTAAGTGATTAACATTTATTGTGGTAATGTAGAGGTGCAGTGACTCACATTGCTGGCTTTTTAATTTATTTTTTTTATGGACATTAAGTAGGCCTGAGTCAAAATTCAAATACAAACTGAAAATTCCCTCCCAGGAAACACACTCTGACAATGGGTTAGATTGTTTTGTACAGGATGTAAAGCAGCTGACCCCTTTCCTGTGAGTCATTGTAACAAGATCACTGTACACCAGCTCAGCCTCTCCAGGTCACTCTGCACTGTTCACGGGTCATTCTCACTATGAATATTAATGAACGGGGGTAGAGAGCTCAGTTTCCTCAGAGAAGCTGTGCATGAGGGAAGCATAGCATTGTGGGAAATGTAGTTTTTCATTCCCTACATTGTAGTTCAAACTGCGCACAGCAGCCTGTAATTTCAAAAGGAGCCATGAACAGATGAAGGACAGCTTACAAAAAAGTAAGTTTCTGTGTTCATATATAGAGCAACTGCATATGCCTCCTTCATGCACACTTGAAGTGCATTCCTAGAATATATTTTCTTTTAAATACCTCCGCAAAAAGTGGAGATGGGCTTTAAGGAGAAGAGTTTGTCCTCTCGTATGTAGTTAGCACAGTTTATGAAGTTTTACGACTGAAAACA
This sequence comes from Nanorana parkeri, assembly GCF_000935625.1. Lineage (NCBI taxonomy): Eukaryota > Metazoa > Chordata > Amphibia > Anura > Dicroglossidae > Nanorana > Nanorana parkeri. The sequence continues at coordinate 204,958 of NW_017306973.1, forward strand.
AGGTATACTGCTAAATACACAGTTCAATTGCCTATAAGTCAATTCTAATACCTGACAAAAGATTAGTGATTACATTCAGCCAGTTTTGTGATCAAGGACTTTCCTCCCATATAGGATTACCAAGTAGGTGATCTCATTTTCCTTTGCTACAGATAAGCAATATATGTTGGTCACTGAGGTGCACCAGTGGGAAGCTAGGAGCAGCACAATACTGGTGAGGTCAACGTATTGTTCTTCTCTCCTGTCAATAAGCTCTCAGTGTTAGATTGCCAGCATTGTGCAAGTTAAGGAGCTTCAGCGGAGTGCTTACATTACGTGGATTACAAGACTTATTAAAGGGATACATTTCAAGAGAATGTACGTCTTATCCCATTCTATTTGACCTAACATTGACAACAGCATATTCATTAGTCTATTACACACAAATATCACCAAGCATGCTGCAGTGCTGAGATTTCTAATTAGAAAGCCCAGCATCATCAGCATACTGATTGTCATACATGGAACCTTTATGAAATATTTATCTGTTAAAGAATGCCTACAAATTCTTTTTTTTTTTTAAATAAAACAATTGCACAAAAACAGCATCAGATTACTTTTTTTACATTTACATTATTGCTTGGCTTAAATACAGCAGCAGCAACACCCCAAACTATAATCTCTCTCTCTTTACCTATCAGGGACGTGCGGTCAGGGGAGGCAGGTGAGGCAGCTTTTTCTCCATTCAGATCGGCATCTAACAGGTTACACAGCAAGAAAATCCTCCCCGCTGTGTAACCTGTCATGGACGGAGCCTCAGCAGTGAGGAGCAAGTGAGGGACAGGGAGGCTCCTCCCTGTCTCCTCTACACTAGCTTGGGGGTGGGGTTTTGTCCAGCAGGGGTGAAGCTTCGTCCAACACGGGGCTGGGCTTCGTCCGATGGGGCGGGGATT
>NW_017306973.1:206478-284928 GCF_000935625.1 Nanorana parkeri
GGGGGCGGGGTGGGACAAGATGGGGAATGCCTCACCCAGAACAAGAGGTTCCGCACGTCACTGATATATATATATATATACATACATACAAATATTTACTGCTATGCACATGTGATTATGCATTCACTGAGGCTTTTAGCACATTTTGTGCGCCAAATTCAGTGCACTCAAACATCACAAATGTTTCACAACCAAATCTGCAATGTTCAAGTTCAATTTAGCATCCTGAACATGAACAGCAACCCTGCTGATCTCCAGTAGCCTGTTTGCAATAACTCCCTGTCTACAAGCATGCACTCTGTTAACTGCAGTAGGCCATTTTGCAGTGTGGGTTTCCTGACGACAGACATCTCAACTCTCTCTGACGTTCCTGGAATCTCCCGCTCGGACACCCGGGAGAGAAACATTTTATCCTGGAAAGGTTTACTCTGCTCTATGTAGCAGAGTAAATCTTACCCTACTGTCTGTTTTTTTTTTTTTTAATTCTGCCATCAGGGCAGCCGACTGCCGTCAGAGTAAAAAAAAAAAAAAAGACAGCATGGAAATGAATAGCTATATTGCTATTGGCTATTTCAATTCTCAATAGCAGGCTGGCTATTGCACCCATCCTCTGCTGCTGTCAATCAGCAGAGACGAACCTGAAGTTCTCCATCAGATCCTCCTCTGCTGATTGACAGCAGCAGTTGTCGTTTTCTTTTTTTTACTCTGATGGCAGCAGCCGTCAGAATAAAAAAAAAAAAAACCAGCAGATAGCAAGGGAAGCATTAGCTGTTCTGTTATCTGCCATCATTACAGGGAGGTGCCCTCTCCCCTATCAATCACTGATAACACTAAGGCTGGGTTCACACCTAGGCGTATTTGTCGCGCATTTCGTGCTGCGCGTTTTTACAGTGACAAACGCGCGTTTCCGAGGGCTATCTGGCTGTATCCCAATGGATACGCGTGGCAAATATGCCCCAAAGAAACACCTGTACTTCTTTGGGCATAGAGCATTTTGCAGCGCGTTTTGCAGCGCGTTTTGCAGCACGTTCCTACGCGCTGTAAAACGCCCAGGTGGGAACCATGCCCATAGGCAATCATTGGTTTTCACATGTTGAGCGTTTTACAGAGCGTTTTACAGAGCGTAGGAACGCGCTGTAAAACGCCCAGGTGTGAACCAGGCCTAAACTGATGAGCGGTAAAAGTGTTTAAAGCGTCACCTGTGGCCAATTTAAGGCTTGGTAGTTTTTTGCAATTTCGCAGACTCACGCAGTTTTAAAGCTTGACATGTTTTGTGTCTGTTTACCCGTCGTAATCCCATCTTTTATGTTTTACCAAAAAATTGGGTACTGATAAATGTTTTATAACATAGGGAAAACAGGTTTTTTTTTCCCAAAATCTTTGGAACTTTCTTCATTATATAGTAAAAAATTAAAACCCCAGTGGTAATTAAATAAAAACAAAATAAAGCTCTATGTGTCCCCAAAAAATGGTATAAAATTCATTTCAGTACAGCATTGCATGACAGAATAAATGTCAGTCAAAGTACCGCAGCGCTGAATACTGAAACATGGCCTGGACAGGAAGGGGGTTTAACACCCTGGTCATCAAGTGGTTAAAGAGGAACTTTACCCATATTTCCAAAATAACAAAAAGGCACCTTTTAGAAATGTTTTGTAATGACAATCTACAAACCTTATTTTTCTTTTCCCTATTATTCTCACAGTGGTCATTTTTACTAAGGGCAGGTAAATCCATCTCTCTTTACTTCCTGGAACTCTGGGACATGTGACTAGGACATGTGACCATGCACCATGAAAATAATTTTTGAAATTAAATATTATGTTAAAGCTTTATGAGATTTTAGTTGTTGGGTGTAAAAATACCTTAAGTGTTCCCTAAATCCTAATGCAATTTTTCCCAAGAATCACCTGGTGTAGGTTAGTTTATAATATGTATATAACAAATATATGGTTTCCTTTCAATCTATATGTTTTAAAATACCTGGACATCAGTGGCGTAACAACCGGGGGTGCAGCAGGGGCGCGGGCCCCGGGCGAAAAGTGAAGGGACATACTTGATATGATGGAGAAAAATAAGATTTAATATTTACTAATTCCTTAAACTGATAGGATTTTGCTTTGTAAGGTTTCACCCCTTGAATTAGAAAGAAAAATTGCGTACCACTGACTGACAAAGTAAGTGTTGTTTTTATGGCAATAGGAAGTATATAATAGATTCAAATCAGCTATTGACTATTGCACAATGCCGAGGGAGTTCTAACAATAGAATTCTAAATGGAACTCCCTCTAAAAGAATTACTGTTGCTTTGACTTTTTATATAATCTGGTAAGGGAATAAGCGGCACCCTGGATTAAGATAAACAACTTATTATGCATACAGACAAGCAGTCTATTATTATTCCCATGCTTCAGTGAACACCTTTTTTGAGAAGTGAGAAAGATGTTTGGGGTAGATTAGGAATATATAGAGAAATCTGCATATGAGAATTCAGTAAACCTGTTTTATTTATATAGTAGAAGTACATTTTTTATACAGTTATGTTTTAAAGCAGAGCTATACTTACCTAACCCAAGAATCTTTTCCTACAAGTCTGACCTAATAAATTAGTATTACTAGTATTATCATATCTCAATAGTATTTTGAGTATAAACTATAAAAAAATATATTTCTTGCCATAAATTAAAAAAAAACTGTTGTAATGAAGATCCTATCCTAGGCAGCCTGGATCACATGATCCTTGGCTACCAATACTACTCCAATGCTCTATCCCCTGTAGCAGGTGCTGAGCTCAGCCGCAGCATCAGAGGAGGGAGCAAACTGCACTTTCGCAGAGCTCTGACAAAGGATGGGACCCGTTTCGTTCATGCAGGGGGCAAGTGTCCAATGGCTGGGTTGTCCTGCCAAAAACACAAGATGGAGCCCTAAAACAATACTGTACTGGTTTTCAGGTAGGCTTCACTGGGGGTGTAGATGGCCTACAAGTATGACAGCTGCAATAATGACGATTTTAAAAGCTGCTTTTTTGTTAACTGCTGGGGCTTGTGGACTGCATAGGCTGTTTTGTTACAAAAGTGAACCAACCCTCCTTCCCATCTTGTCTTGAATTGTATTGTGATTGTAATGTTTTTCTTATATTGTAAAGCACTGCGCAAACTGTTGGCGCTATATAAATCCTGTATAATAATAATAATAACCCTTTAACTTAAAAAGAGAAGATTATGTTATAGGGGAAATGTAGAAATAATAACTGTGCCTAAGCTCCTGGAAAAATAGCAATGTGCTTCCTCACATGAGGGTGTCTCTAAGCACTTTTCCACAATTAGCCTTATAGCTGTATATTTGTAGTGTGAGATCTACAAATGAGATTGTAAATTAGATTTAGTGATGACACTACTGTGCTGATCAATGCTGTTCTTGCTGGAGGCTTTGACATGAGGAAGCAAAAGCCTTGCCTCTACCAAGATGGCCACCTCCACACAGAGACACAGTGCAAAACAATGTATTATAAGATAGTAATGGGGAAATCAGCTACAGTGAGACCACAAGCAATGCTGGTGACTAGAATTTTGCCCTCTGCCCGTCTTTTTTGGGCTCAGCTTTCAAACTTCAGTTTATCTTTAGACCCATCTCTGGACACATTTTGACATCATCCTGAAAACTGGAATTGGTGGGCTAGCTAGGGCACAGTGGAACAGGCAGCAGAAACTGGGTCCCATTGGAGAATAAGCCTCTGCTTCCATACATATAAGATGTATTTTATACAGTAGCCTGTAAATCTAAGATCATGAGACACCAATGCATTGCAGTGCAAAATGCCAGAACTGTCACTAACTTGCTCATACATTCAGCAATAAAATATCAATAGAAGAATTTTACATTGTTGGCAACTATGCTTTATTACAATTGTAGCCTGCCAGCAACCCGATATAATGGCTCTGCCATGGTTTCATGACACCAATGGCTCTACTTGGTACAGTGCTGGATCATTGGCATAGGCTGGCTGTGATTCTGGCAATATACCACTATCTCCTGGCACACTACATGGCACAGAGCTTACTTATGAAATAAAATATTGTCCTCACTACAGGAATCAACCATAGTTTATCCACTTTGATTTTTGCCCAATGCCCAATTTTACCTAAAGCCAACCCTTTGCAGATGATTCTGTTTTTGAATGGTTAACTTACCCAAAAGTAATATACATTTAGAGATCATTCAAACTGATGCAATACAGTAACATCGTCCATGGCATCCCAATACCATGCTACAGATGTAGACAACAAACTCACATTGTATGTAGTAGAAATAAGAATGCTAAAGAATCTATTGTTGCATAACAACAGAAACTTTTTTTTTTTTCTGCCATTGTTAGAAGAAAGCATTGTGTTTGAAACTTATGTGTCTGAACTGAACTGTGGCCATGCAAGAATAATATATTTGACATTGAAACTTAATATGTGTGAAAGGAACGCCAAAAGAACATATCACTGGTATTTCTGGTCCAATAGTCGAACACGGAAGAGAAACTATAATGGTTTTGGGTCAATTTTAATGTTTTTTCGTTTAGGCATTTAACTTTTTTTCAAAAATATTTAGATTTTTTTTATTTATTCATGTAGCACACCCCCTAAGGAGCAGCACGCAGTAATACAATGGGTCTCCCTGTGTTTCCTCTGTGATAAACCTCTTGTAGTGGATTCACAGCACAACAGCACACCTTGTGAAGTTTTATAAAAGTTTTACTGAACAAATAGTATATTGTCTCAATAATTATATGAAAAGACGAAACAGTAATAAACAACAACATGTGACAAAATCACATTAGGTACTTGTGCATAAATCTGCCACAGCTATCTAACAACTACATAAAGAAATGCTATACTGACTAATGCAGTCCTACTAAATGACAACAGCCAGCAAAAGTAAAACACTAGTCCCAATAGACCTGGCTAGTATGTATCCTATTTGTTTGTGCGGCAAGTGGCACGCTACTTTAGAATCCGTTCACACCATAAAGCATGCGGTCTTCAGTACCTACTTTCACTAGGTTTTATAAGGTGGATGTTTAGGCATCAGCTGATGCTAAATTTGGCCATATGGTCCAGCAGGCCCCCAATTAAGATGACCCTGTATTATGCAGTCTGGTGGATGATGTCTGTCCCCACTAGGGTTGCCACCTGGACAGTCCGGGTTTTGAATGCTGTGTCCAGGTTTTGTGGCAGCAGAAACCCGGACACAAGATGTCAGGCAGACAGGGGCAACCAAAATTAAGATAGGGGCTACTGGAAAATAGTCTCAACTGTGATATTTACATATGAATGTGTGGCACTACTTACATATGAATAAGCCATGACTCATTCTCCCCCAAAAAATGTCCACACGTTGCTAGAGTGTTCGGGCTTCGCTTGAAGAAAAGGTGGCAACCCTAGTCCCCCACCCCTCTGTTTATTCTTTTTGAACGTCCCAGTCATCTTGATTCAGCCTCTGTCCTGTACTATCAGAACATAGGATTTTTGGCTTACTTGTAAAATCCTTTCCTAGGAGTACAGTACAGGAGACAGGACCCTCCCCTCTGTATCCTCTATTGCTTACAAAATAACTGACGATCTGTGCAGAGGCGGCTCTCTAATTAGGCAAGTTAGGCGCTCGCGTTCACAGGGGCCTCGCGGCCGCCTAGCTCACCTAGACTACAGCAGCACTGGAGAAGGGAACCTTCTCCTGGGGGTTCAGAGCGCTCCCCCGCCAGGTCTCCACACCTAACACATTCATGCAGGGACTGCGCTCCGTCCCCACGCCAGCCTGGTTTTATTGCAGAGCAGACCCAGCAGCACCACCGAGAGCAGGAGAAGAGAGCCGGGTTCAGCCAGACCTGTGGCATGAGGTATGGAAGCAGGGCGGCTGCAGCAGACTAACGGTGGCTTCAGGGCTATCTTTATCGCAAGGCAAAAGGGGCAACTGTTATGTCCTCAGGTCTGCTCCTTCCCCCTCCTCCACTGGCCCTGACAAAGGGTGACAGTCCTAGCAAGGAGCTGTGTTCCATGTCCCCAGGCTGTCCCCCCTGTCATCCCTTTCTTCTAGCTCCGTCGCACAGTTCATCAATATTCCTGGGGCAAAGTTTAATTCCAATTCCCACCTGTTTGATTTAAAAAAATAAATCCCAGCAATACTTTATATAACAATTGTACCACATTGGAATTAAGTCCTAATTTATATGTTACATGCTCCTGAGCACATGACACAACTTATTAAACAATAAAAATTTCTGCTCACCTTTTTACTTGCTGGATATTCTTACATTTTCCCATTGTGTGTAATGTTAAGGTGCCCATACACCTTGCGATTATCATACGATAATCGCAAGGTGTATAGAAGGCGTGCAACCTTTTCTACTGTACGGTCGCACGTCTTTTGTCGAAGGAGCATGCTAGAAAACCTGCCGAGAATCGTACGATTGTCGGCGGGTTAGTGGCGTGCTCGTTCAACAACTGCGGAAGGGCCGGTGTGCGCACGCGCACACTGCCAGTTCAGTATTGCGGTCATCGGAAGCCCGCCCCTCAGCGGGGCAGGCTTTCGATGATCGCAAGTACGATCTGCCTGTCCAAGATGGTCACATCTCTCTCTCCTGGCTGTTTCTCCTCTCTCCTGGCTGTCTCTCCTCTCTTTATCTCCTGGTTATCTCTCCTCCCTCCCTCTCTCCCCTGGCTGTCTCTCCTCCCTCTCTCTCCTGGGTGTCTCTCCTCCCTCTCTCTCTTGGCTGTCTCTCCTCCCTCTCTCTCCTGGCTGTCTCTCCTCCCTCTCTCTCTCCTGGCTGTCTCTCCTCTCTCTCGCCTGTCTCTCCTCTCTCTCTCTCTTGCCTGGCTGTCTCTCCTCTCTCTCTCTCCTGGCTGTCTCTCCTCTCTCTCTCCTGGCTATCTCTCCTCCCTCCCTCTCTCTCCTGGCTGTCTCTCCTCTCTCTCCTGGCTGTCTCTCCCCTCTCTATCCTGGCTATCTCTCCACCCTCTCTCTCCTGGCTCTCTCCTCCCTTTCTCTCCTGGCTGTCTCTCCTCTCTCTCTCTCCTGGCTGTCTCTCCCCTCTCTCTCTCTCTCCTCTCTGGGGTGGGGTGGGGGGGAGCCTACGCTGGACGTCAATCTCCCTCACAGCTCATTTTTAATTATCGTTTGCCTTGTTTTAAATGATGGGTGTAAGTGGGGGCCTCACATTTGAGTTTCACCTAAGGCCTCACAATGTCTAGAGCCGCCTCTGGATCTGTGGTAGTGAGAAGGGTTATACAGGCTCCAAACTGCTCTGGCCAGTGTCCAATCACCTGATGATACCGCCATATACCTAGTTGTCTTGATTCAGCCCTGTGTACTGAATGAAGACGACTACCATTTTTCCCTGAAAATAAGACCTACCCCGAAAATAAGACCTAGTTCGGTGGTAGGGGGCACACGTGTATTGCTGCATCCAAGCAGCCAGCCAGGGGTCCGAGAGTAACATTCAATTATATGTGCAGCTTGTCTTCTGAAGTCTGCATGTATAAAATATGTCAAGGACCGCAAAACATTTCATTCATACACGGCGGGGACTGACCGCCGCGCCGCAGCTACCGCCCGCATATCTGTCTGCCTCGGCTTTTACGGTACATAGATGGCTGCCGCTGAAAACTACATTTCCCAGCAGGCAGAGGCACAGCGCGGCATGGCCAGTGGGGTCGGAGTGAGGTCAGGTGAGCTGAGTGAACTTCTGACTGGAGGTCCGTGCGACGAAATGGCTCCCTGGACGGCATCAGAGAGGAGAGCTCCAGGACAGCTGCAGCCTGCAGGTACTGTGACACTGTGTGTGACAGTATTTTTTAATTTTGTTGCACATTAAAAAAAATAAAAATAAGACATCCCCCCGAAAATAACACCTAGTGTGTTTTTTTGGGGGGAAAGAAAATATAAGACAGGTAAGGATTTTACAGGTAAATAAAAAATCTTATGATACACACAAGAACAAGAACACAAGAGAAAAAGAGTGAACAAGAGCAAATATGAACAAAAGGAGGTTAGCCATAGCACAGAAGCACACAACGGAGCGTGAGAGGAAAAAAAAGAAAGAAAAATCAAGAGAAGTGTTTTTTGTTTTTTTTTTTAGAAACACTACACAACCCTTCTGCAAACTGGAGAGGTGGTGTATTGATTATTTAATTTTTATCAGAAATAGTGCTTGCAGCATTTTGATCGGACCGAACCACGGGCATAATGTGCCTTGCGATCCCATGCGGCCGATCGCAATGCGGCCAGAGGGCTTGGCTAAAGTGCCGTTTACTTCAATGGCCCGCCACGCCCCCTCCTGCCAGCAAAAAAGGGAGCCGGCCGCAATGCAGGCAGTGCGTTCCGGTTCGATTTCAGACCGGAACGCACTGTCTATGGTGTGAACGAACCCTTAGGAGAAAACACTTACCCCATAGTTCTCCTTTAAAGTCAAAGAGGGGAATTTATCAAAACTGGAGCAGACAAAATCTGGAGCAGTTGCCCATGGCAACCAATCAGCTTCTCTCTTCCATTTGTGCAGTTAAGAATTGAAAATGAAAGAGAGAAGCTGATTGGTTGCCATGCACAACTGCTCCAGATTTTGTCTGCTCCAGTCTTGATTAATTCCCCTCCGCATGTTTTTAAGCTATTTCAAATACTGATTTAATCACTTACAATGGATGCTGCTCCTCAATGTTTAAAAGTTTCAGTTTACTGCTGAATCAGCTGGCCACTTAGCAATGGCCCTGAAATCATGTTTTAGGGTGGCTCCTTTCCCTTGCAGGGTCCTAAGGAGCCACCCTTGTATGTGCTAGTAAGATATGTGTGTCTCCACAAACACACAGCCAGAGCAAGGCAAGCCATTTAACTCCCAACTCTTCCTCCCTCATCACTTCTCCAGCCTAAGGCCTTGTTCACACCAAATGCAGAGCAGATCCGGTCAGGTTTCTGCACACGCAGTGCCGTGGGCTGTGCCGCTTTTCTGATGCGTTTTGCCGCGTTTTTGATGCGTTCCGGGCCGATTTTTTTTTTTTACGTTTAACATGGGCTTTCAGGCACTTGCATGCGTTATTGATGCGTTTTTGCATTTGCATGCGTTTTTGATGCGTTCCAGAGCAGATCCAGAGCAGGTAAAATAGGGCTTGCCGCAGTTTTTTCACCTGCTCTGGATCTGCTCTGGATCTGCACTCTGCAATGTGAACTGGAGCTCAAAATACCATTGGAATATATTGGACGCAGTTTTGATCCGGTCTGCACCTGCTCTGCTCTGGATCTGCTCCGCGCAGGGGTGTATCTACTGCAAGGCAAACTAGGCATTTGCCTAGGGCGGCACTTTCCAGGGGGGCGCCAAAAAATGCTGTCCCCCAAACCAGTTAGGTGAGAGAGAAAAAATTAATTATATTATATATTATTCATACATTACTGCCAGTGCTGGTGCTTCTTTCACTGGGGGGGGGATCAACGTGTCCACCTATGCCGCCTACTCCTACATGTATGTTGCAGCTCCTTCCTCTTCCTGGTCAATGTGCTGTGCAATGTATTGGTGTGTGTGACCTCGTCCAGATGCACTGGCAGTTCGACCCTCCATATTAAGGGCCCATCATATTAAGGAAGAAGATCGGTGTTGCAGCTGCAGAACTAGGGAGCCCATCAAGCCAGGAATGGAGAAGGCGGCTATTGCAAAGGTAGAACTAGAGCGTCCCGCTATGTTGATAGCGCAACCTTTCAGAATCTAGATACACCGTGCAAGCTGTATTCCACAACTGACAGGTTATGCAAAATGTCTTAAACAGGAAGGGGCGGGACTAATTTAGATTAGGGATGGGGCGGGGTGCTCGGGTTTAGTCTTGCCTAGGGCAGCACAAAACCAAGATACACCACTGGCTCCGCGCTTGGTGTGAACAAGGCCTAACAGATGCACAGCTGCTGGAGACTATTCTGTCCCTTCTCTCTTTCCTACTCCCTTTTCAAAGCATGAATCATTTTAAATGTAACTGTTTAGTCTCTTCCTTTAAGCAGTCACCGATTTGGATTCAGTGGTCTTTTACCAATATTTATTTCTGAGTTATTTCAAACGTGTCTATTTTTATAAAATAGCAAAACACAAAAAGACGTTAACTTTACAAATGAAAGTATGCCATTTCCCTGGCACTTTAGTTTTTTGCAAGATGATTTGCTTATGACTTGATGCTGGCTCACGTTACACATATAATTGCTCGTAAGCACACTGCAGGGATTGAGGAGAGGTGGAACATGGAACAGATGGAAGATGCAGGTGGCAGTGGATAGTGAAAAGGAGGGCGAAGGTGCACATAGCAGACGGACAAGGGAGGTGGGCATGCACAGCAGATTACTACAAACACACAGGAGCTCAGATCCATCCTGTTACAGCAGATGCCTCTTGAGAACTGTTTAGATTCAGAAAATGCTGCATATCATAAGCGTCAATGTAATTTAGTACAATAATACTAATACAAATATATACAAGACTGATTTGGAAACATTCTACGCTCATGCTTAACACTTAAAGTGGAACTGAAATGAAAAAGTGCACATTTGTTTACCTTTTGTCTGAAAAATAGCAGTATACTTCCTGATTTGTGAGTGTACCTGGATACTCCTGTGCACACAGAACCATGTACCTTTGAACTCCTGTGCCCACAATCTCATACCTAGGAACTCATGTGCCCACAGCTTTATGTACCTAGACACGCCTGTGCCCACAGCCTCATGTACCTAGACACGCCTGTGCCCACAACCTCATGTACCTAGACATGCCTGTGCCCACAGCCTCATGTACCTAGACACTCCTGTGCCCACAGCCTCATGTACCTAGACACTCCTGTGCCCACAGAATCATGTACCTAGGAAGTCCTTTGTCTGCAACCAAATGTACCTAGATGCTCCTGTGCCCACAGCTTCATGTACCTTGATACTCCTGTGCCCACAGCCTCATGTACCTAGGAACTTCTGTGCCCGCAACCAAATGTACATAGACACTCCTGTGCCCACAGCCTCATGTACTTGATACGCCTGTGCCCACAGCCTCATGTACCTTGATATTCCTATGCCAACAGCCTCATGTACCTAGACACTCCAGTCCCCACAGCCTCATGTACCTAGGCACTTCGGTGCCTACAGCAACATGTACCTGGGCAGTCCTGTACCCACACAGCCTTATATATGGCAATTTGGAGTGACATTTGGTGATGTCACTACTGTGTTGCTCAATGTTCTTGCTGGAGGTTCTGACTGAGGAAGCAAAGCCCTGCCTCTACCAAGATGGCCACCTCCACGCAGAGACACACAGCAGAACAAGACATGGTAAGGGGAAAGATAAGCTAAGACAGAACAAAGGCAATATGCTTGACTAGTTTTTTGCCCTCTGCCTGCCTATTTTTTGTAAACAGTTTCATCCACAGTTTATTTCCTCTTTAAATTAAACCAAATATAGAGGCTGCAATTGCCGGCTTAGTCTGCTGAAAATGCTAGTTGCCTAAAAGCTATGCTAATCCATGAGTCTTAGTGTTCAGGACCCAGAAAACACAGGCAGATAAGGAGTTTTGACGTCACTCTTGCTGCATTTTTGTACCAGGTGACTCAGAAAGTATTAAAGCCAGAAACAGCCAGATGCCTAGCATTTTCAGCAGGGCAGCAATGGCAGCCTACTTATGTCTCTTAGTACAGATTTCTTTTACAAAATGAAATCGTAATATATACATACTATCTTAAATGGCAATTATTGTATGCACATCTTAACACTTCAAAGGAATAACCGTAATATGTAAGCATACAAATGGCAGACATACAGGTATAAAAAATATACCAACTAATGCAGTTACTTCATTGCAATTGCAATTGCACTTTTAGTAGAGTTGTCCTTTAAAGCCCAATTTAAACCTCTTAGAGTGGTTACAAGCACTCAGCGAACAGTACTGATAGCTGAGTGCTTGTAAATAATTAAGGACACAGTATGTTTACTGTGTCCCCAATTATGAATGAATAGGAAGTGCTCTACATCACTTCCTGTTCATTCATGATTGTGGACATAGTAACTGATACTATATCCACAGTTTATGAATGGACAGGAGCAAACCAGACAAATGTTTTATTTTCGGTTTCGGTTAGAAAACTAAATTTAAATACACACAAAAACTTTTAATTGTTAAGTGGTTCAACAAGGTTTCAAATTCCTCTGCTGGTAGCACTAGGAATGCCAGTCTACTGCTTTCGCACACAGGCAACAGTCTAGTTCCCCAACACTCCTCCCTGAACATTGCTCTAATCAACAGCATTCTGGGAGTGAGTGCAATGTTAATTGGAGCCATTTTTTTGGGAAGCAATGGGGAGAAGGCGGTGTTGGTCCACTGGCAAGCAGGGGTGCTGCTTGTGTGTGAGAACCACTATCAGACTATCCTAGTGCTGCCAGGGCTTTTTAAACCTTACTGCAACACATAGGGCTAGTTCACACCAGATGCAGTTGTGATGCAGACCGTTCAGTTTGGCATGTTTTCCTATGGGATTTTTGGTGCTCTATTCACACCAGTGCAGTCCATTCCGATACAGTCAGAAAAAATACTGCTTGCCCATATTTTAGCTGCATTGGATCACGACAGATTGCATCAAAACGCATGCAAGTGCACTGGAACGCACCTGGAATCCCATTTTCAAGCAAAAAAAACACTAAACAATAAAAAAATGCGTAAATCGCTGTAAAATCACGATAGAATTGTGGTAAAACGCATCACACGGCAGCTGTGCAGATGCACGCAGTTCTGGCGTGAACTACCCCTTAGCTGATTGAGGGCTTGTTCACACAAGAACTGCATGTGTCTGCACAGCTGCAGTGCCATGCGTTCACCAGAACTAGTGTCCCCATTAGAAGATTTCACATCTATTCTCGTTCTGATGACAACCCACGTTTTGGTGATAACGGTCACCAGGAGAAATAGAGAGGGGGACTCTCCCTAACGGGGACACAGACAGCAATAAAAACCTAACAGGGGGTTCTAATCCTTCTACACTTCATCCAAAACTAAAGAGTTTTGGCTTCAGTTGCACTTTAAACTTATTTTAACTGTGAGGCTTTTTCAATAAACAATACAAGAAGCAATAATCCGTAGCAGCCTCAGCATCTTGATTGTACTTTGCTGAAGCTAGATCAATATAAGATCGTGGTTGGTTGATGTCAGTGTGGTATTTTGCACTTTGCTCCTTGCCCTGTTTTCCTATCAGAGTCCTACAGTGTACCCTTGTCTTCAGGGACTATTGTTATAACTATAGTGTACATTCCCTGCAGGCGTAATGTACAATCCCCATGGCTATCGAATTTCCATCCTACTTTCTGAGCCCTGGAACACAGATCTGCTGTCAGTCTATTGGTTCACAGCCTTTTCTCTCATTTACTGGACTTCACAAATGTTTTATGTTTTCAACAAAGAACTGGAAGCTAATGCTGGCAGTATTTGCGGGGAGAGTGTATCATAATACAAACCATTGTTATTTATCCAAAGGATTCGTATTGTGGTTTACTATGAAAGTCACTTCAAAATGATATATACCACTGAGATCCACTGTGTTTGAAAACTACAGCGGATTCCAAACATTTTAATTTTTTTGCAGATGGTATAAAAAACGAACCAACACTTTTATGTTATGCCTGCTGGGAGCTCTTTCAACATGCTTTAATCAGTGAATCTGCAAATGATTTCTGATCTTCCAAAAAAGAACAACCAGAAGTATTTATGTGTGGTCAGCTTAATTTCCCCCACCAAGGGATAGCACAAGTTGTCATTCAGCTTCGTGTTATGAGCTGTACTTTTCAAAATTGCGCACACATTCATACAACGTACGAAAAGCACATGTTGAGCTTGCGGTGCCGCGAGTTGTTAATTACACCCTAAACGCGGGAAGCAAGACACGCATTTTGGTAAGCACATTAACATGCAAAAGCACATGGTCAAACTGGTGCATGAGTGCCTTTGCCAAGTTTGTCACCTGTAGGGCAGCCCATTGGGATGAATAGGTTGCCCTGTGCAAAAGGCACCAAAATACACCATGCCTTTACACGCACACATAGTGTGAATGGGGGCTAATGCTGGACATCCATGTAATAATAAATTTAGATCTCATTGTTTCAAATAAATCTTTCACTCAATGTTTTGCCTCAAGCAGGATAAATAATTAAGCCTATCTACCTACAGGCCCATAGATGGAGCCTGAAGAATATATCTCTGTTTATAGCAGCTTGAGACTGGTTTTGTTTTAATAAAAACTCCCATCCATCCTCAGCCTAAGAAGAAGAACAAATGTACCCTGGGAGTTCAGACTTGATTTTAGGGACTGAGGAAGAGGAAGGCATTGCCACTTGTTGCACATGTTCATGGAGGAAGGAATCCTACACCCCTTTTAGGCAGCATCACTGGTAGGATTGGATTTGTTTTTTTCTGTGCTTATAAGCTGCCACTGTATTTACATGTTGTATATACTGATGGTATCTTTCTATGTTTTTTCTCATTAATTTCAACCACCCTGTTTTGTTAATAAAGCATCAGGATTTCACCCAGTCTGCCTTATTGCAGAATTGGAGGGTTTAGCTGCATGTTATACACAGGCCACAGGGACAGAGCACTCAAAATAACAATTGTACAACACACACAAAAACAGATCAATTAGATCAAATTTGACTGGATTTCCTATCAGAACCAACCATTCAATTTTTATGAAAATATTACTTATTCACAAGTACAAATTAATGCTGAATTCTAATTATTTAAATATAAGCTAGAGTGAGCTGTATGGCAATGGAAGGTAATATAGATGGCTTTCAGTCTGGTATTTGAAAATGTTGTCATTTGCTAGCAGTGTAGCAGATAGTGTGGCAGAGTTATGAGCTCCCGTAAGTTGCTTCATCTTAGTCAGTCTGTCAGGTGTGAAACATGTTGACCACAGGGACCTTCCCTGTGGCACACTGAGATCCCCATCTGAAGGTTAAGATGACAGGAGACATTTGGTGAGGCACAGAGTGGTGGCAGGCGCCCAGTGCAGGGTAATACCTGCCTGCCACCTGTCTGTCACAACTGCCCACTACCTATCACTATCCAATGGGTAGGCTGCTGGCACCTTCCCTGTCACCTCAGGCCACAAAAGGTACGGGCAAAGTGATTTCAGCAGGCAGTTGGAAAAGTGTGCATATGGCATGTACAGTGGCTCTTTCCATAGCCTTTTCTGCCCTGAGCCACTTGGCAACCACTACACTCTGGCTCCTGGCCATTAGTTTCCTATAGCCTGACGGTGACCCCAAAAGTTGTCATAGGAACAGGAGTCCCCATTAGATATTTTTCCGTCACCTGTTGCCCTGATGACAATGCAACATTTTTGGATTTCCCCTCACTTTCTGTCTTGGTGACAAGGATCGCCAGGCCAAATAAACCCTCTCTGCAGCCCAACCCTTCCGTGCCTCCATACCAATACGCATCAGATTTCCAAAGCTAACTTTAAGATGAAAATCTCATGTTATATCTAAGTATTTATTAACAATTTATAAACAGCTGAACAGTTAGTTTGAGCTTTAAGGTCCCCACACACCTTGCGATAATCGTACGATAATTGCGGGAAATCCCGCAATCGTACGATTATCGTAAGGTTGTGGAAGCCGTGCGACCTCTACTACTGTAAGGTCGCACGACTTTTAACTTCCGAACATGTTCGAAAACCCCCCGAGCATCTTACGATGTTCGGCGGGTGTGTAGCATGTTCGTACGATAAAAGCCGGGCGGGCCGGTGTGCGCAAGCGCACACTGCCCGTTCGGCATTTCAGCAATCGTAAGCTCGCCCCTCTGGGTGGCGCGGCTTGCGATCATCGCAAGTACGATCTGCCTGTCCAAGATAGGCAGATCGTACGTTTTTTTAATTACCTTACAACCATCGCAAGACAAAAGTCTTGCGATGGTTGTAAGGTGTGTGCCCAGCCTTCGAAGTTAAAGCTGGTCAATATAAGTTAGGATTGTTTTTGGGCTCATGCACATGACTGGAAAAAGTGTTTTTCTTTTTTGTTTTTTCATCTCTGACTGCAGGTTTAAGGTATTTTATGTTGAGCACATGTAATCGTTTGTGCAAATGTACTCTATTGAAGTTCAAGAGCAGCCTGTGGCTCCTGCCACTTAGCTTCCTTTAGTTGCTTGGACCTAGGCAACTATTGTCACTTAGCATCTTTCTGTTGCTCTAGACATCCTTATTGACAGCTATTGCCTCTTAGCATCCTTCCTTACTAGGATGCAATTGGTCATTGCTGCCTACGGTCCTTCGTTGCTAGGACGCAGGCGGCTCTTGCCTATGTTCTAGAAACCAATAGGCTGCATTCAGATCTATGAAATCAAAATAGAAAAATGGACCGCATTTTAAGCTGTATGCATGAATATGTTGATGCTAATGCACCCTATTGCCTTCCTATCCGCAGATTCTAGCAACAAAGCTTGCATCCTAGTAACAGAGGATGCTAGGCAGTAATAGCCACCTGCATCCTAGTAACAAAGGACACTAAGCGGCAATAGCCACCTAAGCCCTAGCAACAGAAGGAAGCTAGGTGCCTACATCCTAGCAATGAGGCATATTAGGCAGTTCCTTTCTTGCTAGGACACAGGTGGCTATTGACACTTAATGTCCTTCATTATAAGGATACAGACGGCTACTGCCTACATCCTAGCAACCAATCGGCTGCATTAATGCTGTACGCTTGTATGCATGTACACATTACACAAACGTTACATGCGTACAACCTTTGGACAAATTATTAACCAGGATCTTGCTTGCATTGTAAATTTTGTACGCCTGTGTGCGTGAGCCCGGAAACATTTCTAATCAATATTTATATCTGTCAAAGTGCAGTCTGTGTGGTCTGTGCTTAAAGTTTCACATGCCTGATCCATGTGCCTTGCCCATATTTCCTTGCCAATATTATGTGCAGTTATTATTGCTGCTAATATATAAGCATCTATTCTTGTCAATCTATAGTACAGCTTGTAAACAAGGAGAAATAACAGCCGGTATACTTTAGGTGCCTGTGCTGCTTACAAGTCCTAGCCAGGCAGTGGGGTTTTTTTTCATCAAGGCAAGCAGAGAGGGATACATGGATTACTGAAATATAGTCAAAATGCCCAGTATCCATGGGAAAAGGTATGCAAGGAAAGAAAAAACAGAGTACAGATGCAGAGAAGATAGCCGAAGGCAGTAAGAGTTACTTCCACACAACAGAGATTGAAATAAAGTACAAGGAGTGGCGCTGAGAATATACAGAGGTGGTAGAAGATAAAGAGCTAGTTTGACAAGCAGAGACAAAACTTTATACTTACACTGAATAGTAGATTATTAGTGAAGGTAATGTTAAAGTAGGGCCAGTAAGGTTAATTATTCGCATTTTCCAACATCTGCATATGCTGGCAGCATGTTTACTGCCACATGGCTGTCAGATTACACACACTGTATGCACTAAAACTATCAACTGATGCCAGCTAATTAATCAGAAAAGGAGAGTGCAAGACCACCCAGTGGGATGATGGCTGCATATATACACACCGAAACATTTTGTCCAAAAATGGTACTTTGGGAAAAATGCCAAAAGTACAATTTTCTGGCCAAAAATACGGTGCATCCCTGGTTTATCTCCTCTTTGCTGGGCACTGCTCTATGTCCGCTCTGATACAGAGCAGCGTCCAGCAGGGCAGAGAGAAACCTTCAGGATGGGGATCGGTGTGGGGGAGGAGACAGCTGTCAGTTGTCACAGGAGGCCGTGCCTGCAGTGCGGGAGATGAGTCAGCTGTCAACGGTGTCACAGGAGACCGAGCTCACCTGCACGCTCAGCCTCCTGTAACAGCCGAAGGAGTCAGGATGGAGAGTGGTTACAAGCACTCAGCGAACAGTACTGATAGCTGAGTGCTTGTAAATAATTAAGGACACAGTATGTTTACTGTGTCCCCAATTATGAATGAATAGGAAGTGCTCTACATCACTTCCTGTTCATTCATGATTGTGGACATAGTAACTGATACTATATCCACAGTTTATGAATGGACAGGAGCACTCAGTATAGAGGCTTCCTGTTCATTCATAACAGGGGCTGCAGAAAAAGAGATTGAGGACTCTCTTTTTCTATTTTAAAAAGGGAAATGTCAGGGTCTGTTTAGACCCCAGTTAAAGCTGGTCAATATAAGTTAGGATTGTTTTTGGGCTCATGCACATGACTGGAAAAAGTGTTTTTCTTTTTTGTTTTTTCATCTCTGACTGCAGGTTTAAGGTATTTTATGTTGAGCACATGTAATCGTTTGTGCAAATGTACTCTATTGAAGTTCAAGAGCAGCCTGTGGCTCCTGCCACTTAGCTTCCTTTAGTTGCTTGGACCTAGGCAACTATTGTCACTTAGCATCTTTCTGTTGCTCTAGACATCCTTATTGACAGCTATTGCCTCTTAGCATCCTTCCTTACTAGGATGCAATTGGTCATTGCTGCCTACGGTCCTTCGTTGCTAGGACGCAGGCGGCTCTTGCCTATGTTCTAGAAACCAATAGGCTGCATTCAGATCTATGAAATCAAAATAGAAAAATGGACCGCATTTTAAGCTGTATGCATGAATATGTTGATGCTAATGCACCCTATTGCCTTCCTATCCGCAGATTCTAGCAACAAAGCTTGCATCCTAGTAACAGAGGATGCTAGGCAGTAATAGCCACCTGCATCCTAGTAACAAAGGACACTAAGCGGCAATAGCCACCTAAGCCCTAGCAACAGAAGGAAGCTAGGTGCCTACATCCTAGCAATGAGGCATATTAGGCAGTTCCTTTCTTGCTAGGACACAGGTGGCTATTGACACTTAATGTCCTTCATTATAAGGATACAGACGGCTACTGCCTACATCCTAGCAACCAATCGGCTGCATTAATGCTGTACGCTTGTATGCATGTACACATTACACAAACGTTACATGCGTACAACCTTTGGACAAATTATTAACCAGGATCTTGCTTGCATTGTAAATTTTGTACGCCTGTGTGCGTGAGCCCGGAAACATTTCTAATCAATATTTATATCTGTCAAAGTGCAGTCTGTGTGGTCTGTGCTTAAAGTTTCACATGCCTGATCCATGTGCCTTGCCCATATTTCCTTGCCAATATTATGTGCAGTTATTATTGCTGCTAATATATAAGCATCTATTCTTGTCAATCTATAGTACAGCTTGTAAACAAGGAGAAATAACAGCCGGTATACTTTAGGTGCCTGTGCTGCTTACAAGTCCTAGCCAGGCAGTGGGGTTTTTTTTCATCAAGGCAAGCAGAGAGGGATACATGGATTACTGAAATATAGTCAAAATGCCCAGTATCCATGGGAAAAGGTATGCAAGGAAAGAAAAAACAGAGTACAGATGCAGAGAAGATAGCCGAAGGCAGTAAGAGTTACTTCCACACAACAGAGATTGAAATAAAGTACAAGGAGTGGCGCTGAGAATATACAGAGGTGGTAGAAGATAAAGAGCTAGTTTGACAAGCAGAGACAAAACTTTATACTTACACTGAATAGTAGATTATTAGTGAAGGTAATGTTAAAGTAGGGCCAGTAAGGTTAATTATTCGCATTTTCCAACATCTGCATATGCTGGCAGCATGTTTACTGCCACATGGCTGTCAGATTACACACACTGTATGCACTAAAACTATCAACTGATGCCAGCTAATTAATCAGAAAAGGAGAGTGCAAGACCACCCAGTGGGATGATGGCTGCATGCCCACTAGAGCATCCTGCCTTGTAGCATAGTTAAAGAATCACTCCAGATAATACATGAACAAAAAATGTAGAGCTGAAATCCAGGCAAAAAAATAAAAAAACAGCAATGAATGTAGAAATATATAAAAATAATTAAATGTATTTCCAGATGCAACTTGGGTCTTTGTTATGATATCTACCTCCTGTAATTCCTCTTACAGAGGCCTTCAGACAGGGAGAGGGGGGCAATTAGGCACTGCTGCTGTGCTATTAGGAAACATGCTAACAAGAGGATACAGCAGAGTGAGCAGGGGAATGCCTCACCTCCATGTCTAATCAGCAGGCTGGAGGTAGACTTGCCTGGCAGGGTGCCTGGATTACAAGAAGAGAATTACAAATCCTTTGGCAACCTAAGTTCTTCTGCTGCAGATACCTAGTAGAGATGGTAGCCTTCTAAACTCCAATATAAACACATAAACACACCAGCGGGTGGCTGAGCGACTGTGACAAAAACTTCAGTGCTTTTGCTTGAACTTTGAGGACCAATTGCTCTACAGTGCCTGGTGGTACATAAGTCAATGCTGACTTTGTTTAAAGCTCTACTTTCTAGGACTACTAGAAATACTTCTATGTCTATGTTCTATGTCTAGGTTCTATGTTACACTTAAGGATGTCTACCCTAATGCTGAAAGGGAGATGGTAGAGAAAATGCCTTCAATTGATAAAGTGGATTTGGCATCAGAAATATTTTTAAGTGCATGCATGCTAATCTCAGTACTCCCCCTAAAAATGCTTTCATCTCCTTTTTCCTCCGGAGGAATGGAGTTCCTCGCTATCTAGAGTCAACATGTACTTCCCAAACTGAGTTATGGTCTCAGAAAAGACACGATTACTTCAATTCTGGTGCCTATGCAGTCCTTGACTGTGTGTTCACAAATGTGACACAGTTCAGCCACCTATTAAAAATAAATTTTTAAAAAATTCTGGACTAAGGCTCGGAAAATACTCCCATGAATCTTATATACTAGATATAAAACTAAATATTTATTGGTCTTTCTTTAAGAATTCCTATATGCTATTTTCCTTTGTAATATTTGTTGCCCCTTATTTGCACTTCATGTGTATCCTATAGTAATGGTGAGGGGTTATCCTTTGCTAAAAATGTTAATCTCTATCCAGTCATAAGCAAGCTTAAATAGCCCACTAATTCTATTACTGCCTTATCTGTTCACTTTCTCTTAGCCCTATACCTTTATATCTCATTTGTTTTTTTCTGTCCTAATTCCTCACTGTCTTCCTCTCTTTTCGCTCTGACCCCTCCTGTGTTTTCTAGGGAGAGATTTTCAAAACACTGCATCAGATCTTTCTTGTGGTTCCTCCTGTTCTGAACTTTCAGATTTCTTTGATGTAGCCACATCTGATATTTCACTCATTTGTATTGGTAGTACATATTTGGTTTCTTTATGGAACCAGGTATATACCTTCGCTGTCTCAAAATCTTGTAAATCTCTCATGAATGTTTTATGTTTCCTCATCCTTATTTTTTCCTTATGTTGTTGTACGTGTTCAGAAAAATGTGCCTCCAATGTCTTAAAATCAGGATGTGATTTAAATTTCAGTATATTATTTTTGTTCTTCCTTTAATTGATTAGTCACTTTTTTTTAATGCATTTTCTCAAAATCTAGGAGATATTGCATAGTGCAGAGAGTATTCTCAGTTCCTAATTTAACCCACCCTTCAAAAGATACTTGATCGTCCTTATGTGAATTTGGTCTTGGCTTTTTTCAGAAAAGAAAAAAACAAAGTTTGTACTTTGTTTAAAGATACTAGTCTCAATAGTATAGCTGCTGTCATCGCCTCAATAAATTCTATGCAATCTGCAGTACCACTCCTGGAGATCACTTCACCTCCTGCAGCAATGCCTTGCTATGTTATTATACCCCTATGGTAGGGCTATGTTATTATACCCCTCTCTCTGTCCTATCATTGGCCTGCGCATCACCAAAAGAAACCATACCCACATTGAATCATGATGGCGGCAGTATTATACTTTGAGGTCATTTTTCATAAGCTGGAACTGGGGCTTTAGCCAAGGTGGAAGGATGCATCAACAGTTCCAAAAATGTTGGCACAAAACCTTCAGGCCTCTACTAGAAAGCGGAAGATGAAGAGGAATTTCACCTTTCAGCACAACAACAGCCCAAAGCATACCTCCAAATCAACAACAAAAATGGCCTCACCAGAAGAACATCAAACGTTTTGGAATGGTCCAGCCACAGCCTGGAACTGAATCCAATTGAAAATCTGTGGGGTGGCCTGTGGAGGGCTGTGCACAGGAGATACCCTCACAAGATGTGCCATGCTGATAAGACTCCTACCCCAAACAGAATGCTGCCTTAAAATCAAAAGGTGGTTCAACAAAATATTTAAGGGTGGGCATATTTATACCACCGCTTTATTGTACGTTTTTTAATTTTTTTTCCCCCTTTAAAGATTTCAGGTTTCTTTTTTTGTTTTTGTTTAAATCAAATCATTTTTATTGTATTTTTGTTTGTTTTTGTTAACAAAACAAACAACACATAATACAAATACAAGCATGAAAACAAGAGTGATAATGAAAAGGTAAGATATCCATAGCCTACATCCTGGAGTTTACAAAAGTGCTATAAAGCTGTGAGCAATACAGTATTATAGATCAGATCAAAATACCTATGATGAGGATTGGTACAAAAAAAACAACCATATATACAGATGTGTACTGTATATACACATGTATAACCTGGTGAGTACTGACAATATACAGATAGTGCTGTCATGTATGTGAGTCTATCGAAGAAGTATCAAGGAGACCTAAGACACAGACTTGAGATATTGGTTTGTTTTCAATTGATATTTACAGAGCAAAGCAAAGCAATAGTCCATTTATTGGCACATTGCCATTCAATGAATTCATTTGAATGGCAATGTGCCAATAAATGGACTATTGCTTTATTATCCCTTGGAGTGCTGGTGACGCTATTTTCTAGCATTTGAATGGCAATGTGCCAATAAATGGACTATTGCTTTATTATCCCTTGGAGTGCTGGTGACGTTATTTTCTATCTGATCTTTTCACGGTGCCATCCGTGGCCACTACAAGCACCCACCCGTCCGTACGGGTCTTTTTGATACTCCGGTAAGGAGTGCAGCGAGATCTTTTTGATTTTGGCATCTTAAACCTAACCCTTAACTTAAAATGTTTTTCCAACTTTGCAGTCAAAATAAATTGAGAAAACCCCACTATACAGTAGGTTTGTTTTGTGTTCATACTCACAAAGCATATCTCACAATAATTAAAAAATATACATGTTTTACCTTTTAGGTATTTGAGTTGCAGGCCTTTGCAAGCTCCTCTCTCAGTTTCAGTAAACGCAAACTCTAAAATAGAAAGACTTTTAGGACAGGCTGAGCGTCTCTCATTAACATACAATGTCTTCAAGGCTTTAACCCTTTGTTGGGACAGATGGCTCTGCTTATCTATATTGATAATCAAATATGCCAGCACAATACAGACAGGGTTAATTATTTGAAAAAAAAACTTCCCCCTAACTCCCAAGACAGTGAGAACTAAGCAGGATTTTTCAGTCCTGAAATTAGCAGAAAAAGCATCTAGAAAAAAAGGTGAGCTGTACTTTTTTTTAACGTTATGCTATGTGATTGAGAACATGTAATAAATATAAAGTATGTGTTATCCCAATTTAGCTCCGAAAGTGGAAATACACATTAAGCTTTAAAGTGTCCAGAGTGCTTCACTCATTCCCTAAAAGTGCCAAGTGCTACCCTGTTCTCTCAGTATGGGTTTAGTGGTTTCTGCAGCCACATAGTGCATGGCAAATGTACTGTACAAATTCATGATCAATATGGCTCCTCTCTTTTATAGCCTCCTGGCCAAGTGCACTGATGTATATGCAATAACGTCGCCACTTCATGTTACGTCAAGTATGTGACACTATGGGGTTGATTTACTAACCTTTTAAACACACCACGAACGTGTATACACCTCTGTAGTGTGTTCCCTCCCAGCATAAGTATGTGACACTATGTACGTTTCACTATTGTTAACATCATCTCGCTTACTCGCATCTCACTTGCCTCTGTCGCATGCGCCTTTTTCAGTCTTAAGTGTCTATCTTATTTATAGGCAATCAATTGTTACCCTAAAAGGGCAGTTGCTGTCAATTATGGACTTGTCAAATACAATTATTATTGTTAACACATTTCATCTATTTATTGTACATTTATGTATGCATGTAATTGTCTTCTTTTTTGGTGTCAAATGCTTATTTGTTTTTTTTTACAACTTTCATATTACGTACAAACACATAAACCACAGTGTGAGCAAGCTTACAATGTGCCAGTTAAATATAATAGATAAGCTCCCACCTCATGATTTATTTTCTGGATCAAGCTTTAAAATGGATTTTGCATTAGTAGATTCTTTGATCAGTAGATTCAAATATCGAAAGTGCCAGTCCCGAACTTCCGGTCTGAGGTTTCAGCAGTGTGCATATAATTACAGTTACGTGCAGTGCTTGCCTCAGACTACACGTTCTAGAATTACTTACACTGACATTCAGCACAGTTGGAGGTTGTCTGCACGTAATAGTGTAGTCTACAGTGGGAATGCGCAAAGCAGGGTGTCTACATTTGACCTACAGTAAGACCATGTTTCTAGTTTTATTCTTTAGTGATAAACAAGCAACCATGGCTAATGTAACAGATTCATATGTGTGCTGGAAATAGTAAGGAAAGCTATATATTTTTTTTATTTAGGTTTAGTGTCACTTAAACGTATTTGTTGAATTTAGACTAATTTTTAACTATTATTCTTTACAGATTTTTATAATTTATTGGTCATGAATTATATCTTACACAATTTTATTATTCAATATAATATTTTTCTTATTAGCAATACCAGTATGACAAGTTGTTCCTACAATAAATCAGGATACCTGCACCACTATATATACATCTAGAAATAAAGAAAAACATTGGGAAATTGGACTTTTAAGTCGTCACATAGGATATCAGAAAAATGATTAGATCAATTAAACGCTCAAATTTAAATAACCAAAATCACATTAGAAGCATATAGGAGACATGAAGATTCTGATAAAACATATTAGAATATAGTACAGGATGATGCACCCATACATCTACTCTTTGTCCCTCTACTATACAGATTTTACTGCATGGTACAGGTACATTGATGATGTACTCTCCATATGGATGGGTACATTGGACAAGCTTAATGCCTTTATGCCACTAATTGGAAATATATATAATTACAAATTTACGATGATTGTTAGTGAGTCTAGGATACCCTTTTTTGACACAGAGATTTCAATTGGCCCTGATGGTCTGTTATATAGAAAAGCACACCTCTTTTATACATAGTATATGGTCAGTATCTCAAGGCGAGACACAGCTTGATTAGGGAAGTTTTTTAGGCTCCATCCCATGCCTTTAGAGATACGAAGTTGCTAAAAAAGCATATCAGATAGCCTGAATGAAAACTAGGCATGAATTTCTGTTTGGCCATGATGGGCAAACAGATACAGATTTTGCACGGTTTTTCACATGATTCTCCCATCAGCAAAATGACATTAAAGTAATTCTAATCAAATACTGGCACAAGCCAACATAAAGATATAATTAAAAGACCAATACTTCTGGTACATAGCCACTACAAAGCTGATAATAGAGGTGATACATGCACTATCAGAAGTACTTACAAATGTGGATACTGTGCTTAATGTCTATATATCAAAGAGAGTGACTCATTCATACTGCTGGATAGGTCTACTTTAAACCACAACATTTCACTTCATATGACACTATTAGCATTCCTTATCTAATGACCTGTAGATGTGGTGCCTATTACATTGGCAAGACCAAAAACCATTTAAGGGGCCACATCTATGATCACATTTATGCAGTTAAGGGAGGTAGAATTTCTACCCTGATTTGCAGAGATGTGGGTCTTCAACACATTTTGACAAACAGTTTTGAACAAACGCGCTGGATCTATGTCCTTGAGGCTGCATAATCCCCAGGATTAAATTAGGTCCTGTCTTAAAAAAATATCCCTAGTATTTTTTTTGTTTTCTTTCCTTTTCATTTTTAGATTATAATGTACATATCTTTTAACTGTATGGTATATACATTATAGACATAATTCATTGTATGTGCAATGATATATGGCTATAATTCTGTTCTTTCTATGAGGATGTTTTTTATGTACCAATTTATGTCTTCATAACATATTGTTTAATATGGAGTATGACATTTTAATTATTTGGTGTCACCAAGTGGCTGTTTTGGATACTACATGGGAGACTGTACTCTATGTTTATGGGTTAACTACCCATAAACATGGAGTTTTATGAATGTGAGTGTGGTTTATAAAATCTAAGTTTTTAATGGATGCAATAATTTCTTCAATGTGGCACTTAAAAGTCTTATAAGGTTCTTTACTTCTACTGTACACATTGCTATACTGACTCGTCTTTTAATCTTACTTCAAATTCACAAATAGTTTATCACTAGTTCATCTAAAAATCCTCTCATTTTCATTTTAACTAAGATAAGCATGTAAACCCCTCATTAAGTCTGTGGTGTACTTATGAATTCAGTCTAAAGATCCATTGGGCTTCAGTTTGTAATAATCTTTTGCCAAGGTCCCCTTTTCTTAGACCTAATCTTTTATCCTGAATTATTTAGAAATCTAAACAATCTGGGTTACCACCATGCACTGTCCGTATATGCCTTGCTAAGGTTTTATCTTGATTCAACATATCATTCACAGGTTCTAGAACTTGTCTCTTAAATTGCTTTGTCTTTCCAATATGTAGTTTCAAATATGACATTTAGTAGCTACAGTGTCTTTGCAATATGGAGTTTCAAACATGGACATCTATCAGCTACAGTTATAGAATTCTATCATTTCTATTGTCTCTCCATTTTTCAGATTTGTGAATTCTGTCACAATAGAGATATATGGGCAGGCTTTATAATGCCCACACCTTAATGATCCTTTGGGTCTTTGAGATAACAAGGAATTCTGGATTTCTTCTTTGTTGTAATTCTTTTGGTTTCAAAGTGGATATGGACCAGTATATCAGTAAATGTTTAGCTGTTTGGTGAATAATTTTAGGACTACTTTTGAAGAACATGTTTGAGATCCTTATCTTCCAAAGAAATGAAGAAATGGGCCAAATATTGAAAATGTTTCCAGACTGATCTTAATATGTACCTATCATCCATATTTTTCTTCTCCTTCTTCCTCTTCCTTATTGCAAGTAAACAAATATTCTCTAATTTCTTTTCTTAACCACTTCCCTACCTATGTATTATAAAATAAAAAGTGTGGAGGTGGATGTTCAGTTCCGGAAAGACATCTGTACACGTCCTTCTACAATTGGCTGCTGAGTGCCGCTGCACCCACTAGTCCTAGCAGTAAGCTGTCATCTGACAGCTCAGTACACAGAGACACTGTACAGAGCTGATCTGCTGGGCTCTGTAATATGTGATGACTGTGATGAATTATCAGTCATCACGTTACTGTTTACACTCACCATCTCTCCCCTTCCTCTTACTGCACAGGAAGGAGACCAATCACAGTAAACTGTCAATGTGAGAATCATTGAATGAATCATCAGCAGCAGCTGATGACTCATTCATTAATTCTCAGCAGCTCAGATTTTTTTAATCCTTTCACTGCCCTTCATGTGTATATTAACAATTTATTTCCTTATCCTGCACATCTGCACATTAACCCCTTCATATCCATCCTGCCACTGTATGTGACCGGTACATTAACCCCTTCTCCATCTGATCCCTCTGTGTATGACCTGATGAGCTGCATCTGATTAACCATTATGATGCTCCATGTTGTAACCCCCTCAACACCCCCATGTTTCTTCATTTTCAAAATTTGCAGCAAAAAATGAGATCACCTTGGAATGTTTACTTTTCAAAAAGGTGTAATGTCAGTGGTGTTTGTACAGTTCGGACATTTTTTTTAAAACAGAAAGTAAGAGAAACAGTTTATTTACTAATTTTGAAAGTTTTTCCTTTCTATAGTAAAAAATAAAAAATCCCAGCATTTATTAAATATCACCAAAAGAAAGCTCTATCTTCCTCAGAAAAAATTATATAAAATGCATATGGGCACAGTGTGCATTATGGAATAATTGTTAGTCAAACTATCACAGCACTGAAAACTAAAAAATGGTCTAGTAATGAAGGGGTAAGTGGGAGTAAGTTTTCTATAGGTAACTGTACAGAGCTTTCCATTCTCATCTTTCTTTGTGTTCAAATCCACAAAGTTCCCATTGATGGAACTGATGGCTGCAAAACGGTATGGTGCCGCAAAGGTGAGGCGTACAAAGAAAAATGCATGGTGCCTAGAGTGAAACATGGTGATGGCAGTGACCTTCTGTGGGGCTGCATGAGTGCTGCTGGTGTCAGGGAGCTGCCTTTCATTGATGATATCGTGAATTCACAGATGTACTGCTCTATATTGAAAGAGAAGATGCTACCATCACTCCATGCCCTTGGTTGTCGTGCACTTTTCCAACATGACAATCATCCAAAACACACATCTAAGGCCACTGTTGCATTTCTGAAGAAGAACAGGGTGAAAGTGATTCAGGGGCCAAGTAAATTTTGAAGAGACAAGTTGAGCATCACTCTCCATCCAGCATCCAGGCTCTAAAAGAGGTAATTTTTGAAGAATGGAAAAAGATAGATGTTGCAAAATGTCGCCAACTAGTTCGTTCCATGCCTAGAAGACTTGGTGCTGTCCTTACAGATCATGATGGTCACACAATATACTAGATGTAGTAGTTTTTGTTGTAGGGTGTATTCATTTTTGCGTCCACCTAATGTGAGTAACTGGGAGTTTGTTTACCTCTATAAAGCCAAATGTCTAATAGACCCCTAATGTCTCCTTAAAGAGAAACTTTTACCTCCAATATACCATCACATAGGGGGGCTTGTCATCCCCCTATGCAATAGGAATACATTTAAGTAGAAAAAAAACAAGTTGAATAAAATAAATTTAAAAATTAAATAAAATTTAAAAATTGTAAAAAAAAGCCACCTGCCTCCATGTACATGTACATACAAACCTAATTGCATGTGTGAGATGCACCTACATATGAAAATGTCAGTTGCACCACATTGCAACCACCTTTCTTTTCTTCTGCAGAAAATGTATAGGTTCAGGGTGTTTTAAGCAATTTTCAGGCTTAAAATGTGCATTTCACATGTATGGAAAAAATGCAAAACATGGCAGCAAAAGGGTTAAGGAAATGGGTGAGGACGTTGGAAATGTAAGGACTGTGTGGTACAGCAATCCTTAGAAAAGAGAGAATCTGAGATTAAGATCTAGAAAAAGCCAGTTAGAAAGAATTAGATATGAGTTAGAAAAAGTAGCAATGAGCCAGTTCTAAGTGAAAGAAGCTGTGAGACATTGAGGAATAAGAACAGAAAATATGCAGAAGCAGCAAGACACTGAAAAATTGGAACAAAAACATAACAAAGAGAAATATAAGTATAGGACGAAAAGAAAATAGACAGAGAAGGCAATAATAAAATTAGATTAAGCAGGTCAGGATTGGATAGAGAGCAAAATATTTAGAATAGGGTATCAATATATGATACACAAAAAGTGCAAATAAGGAGCAACAAAAAAAAAAACATAAGAATTCTTAAAGAAATATCGAAAAAAAGTTTATTAACAGTGATTTCCAACAATGATATATATTCATGTTAGGAGATCGAAGATCATTCTATAAAAAATGATCAGCCCTCTGCTGCAGCTTTTGACCTTTTTACTTAGTACAATGTTACAACTTTGCAGTTTGATCACTGGGGAAGAGGAGACTGAGGAAATTCTCTCTCTTGCCAGCAGCAGACAGATGACATCTTCTCAGCCTAGGTTTCCATGCCTAAAGATCAAGGACTGCTTTGTAAAGATAAAAGGTAGAGTTTCTTTTCAAATATATATAGTTGCTGTATATTCTGACATGTCTGTAATTTATATATGCGCACGTATGTCACACAAAGGTCCACTTTAAAAGATATTAACATTCTGGTTTTATATTGGCAAAATATAACTTCAACATAACTAATGTACATCTTCACAAAGCCAGATAGGGGCATTTCAAATACCTAGAAACTAAAAAAGCTTATTTTTTGGTTGACTTTTTTGGTATATCCTAGACAACTCTACGGGGCCTCTAATAAGACAACTCTAAGAAGCTGCACAGTGATTCAGGAACATTTACTCATGCATTAATAAAGCTGCCATCTCATGTATAATTTGGGGTGAATATAGTAAAAGATTGAAACAAGTAAAAGTTTCAAAAAACAAATAAAAATGGCAAGTACTGTATTATAAATAAGCCAGCATAGGCATAGGAATGAAATGGGAATGATAAAAATGGAATGGAAAATCAGTAAACTGTTTTGCAGCACAAAGTTCAATGATGATTTGCAATGACCCACAGAAGCCAGTTCAGTTTACCTGAGCCAATTAATGAAATATCTCACTGGCTGACGTTACTCTCCGACTTTTGAACATTGTTTGCTGCGATAGTAAATGAGCCTATAATTATATCAGTTAATTTCCCTGCAGACGATTACACTCCAGTCAAAGTGAAAAATGATAGTTGAAAGTCAATTCACCATTATAAAGACATAGTTCAATAGATAGACCCCTAGTATACATACATGTATTCTTTACCACTTAATGTCTTGAAATGCAAACACCTGATGCCCATCCTACATGCTCATATCTTCATCCAGGCCATTACAGTTCTTCTTTTCTCTAATCTAGTGATCTGCGAACTCCTGATTGTGTTGCTGGAGAACTATCCCCAGACACACACACATTGCAGGGTTCTTGCTGGCCCTTACATACAGAAAATAGACACTGATTAGGCATAAGGATTGCTACAGATGAAAAAAAATGCCTTGATCTCCACTTTACAACTAGCGGTGGTCCAAACACACCCGAGTTTAGTTCGAGTTCGAACTTTAGAACATGGAAAAAGTTCAAACTCGAACTTCAAACTCAATGTAAGTCTATGGGACCAGAACTCGGAAAATCAAATGTCCCCTTTTTGAAGGCTTATATGCAAGTTATTGGCCATAAAAATGGTATGGGGATTCGGGTACTGCCCTGGGGGACTTGTAGCAATGCAAAAAACACTTTTAAATACTGTTTTTAAAGGAGCGGTGATTTTAACATTGCTTAAAGTGAAACAATAAAAATAAAAAATTCCTTTAGATAGCGTGCTTGGGGGGTCCCCTTAAACTGCCTGTAAAGTGGCACATCTGTACGATGTATAGAACCTGCTGCAGCAAAAATTACATTTATAAAGAAAAAAAAAGTGTGCAGTTCCCAAACAATACTAGACCCTTTAGGTCTGGTACGAATGTTAGAAGGGACCCCATTTAAATAAAAAGAAAAAAAAGCGTGGGGTTCCCCCGAAAAGTCATACCAGACCCTTAAGGTCTTGTAGGAATTTTAAGGAGGAACCCCACCCACAAAAATGAGGGGGGAAACATGGGGTCCCCAACCCAAAAAATTCCTAAGTAATGATGGGGACAAGGGCCTCTTCCCCCACAAGCTCTTAGGCGTTGGTTGTGCGGGTGCAGGCAGGGGGCTTTTTCACAGGTACATGAATGCATTTTTAAGATTTAACTCTTGAGTTTAGTGTCACTTTAAGTACTGGGTCTTTCTATGCACTATTGACAGAAGAACAAAGTGGCAGAGGCGTGAAGAAACTGTCTGTTCTGCTTGGGAGGGCTGAAGTAAAGTGAGCCTTTTGTTTTACCTGTTGCATAAAGCATAGATTTACTTTAAACCTTTTATTGCACCAAGGATCTGGTCACCTAAAACCTGCATCTGTCAATGCCGGAGAGCTATTTCCAGACACACAAGCTGCAGTGTGTGTTCTTTAGAACACCTCATGTTAAAAAATAAAAAAAAGTTGGTGTTAAGATTCTCACAGCTGCCAATCAGATATTGTACAAGTTGGCTTTGGAAGTTTGAACATAAATAATAAAGGAAGTAGAGAGAGATGTCAAGGCTTCAGGAAGTATAGTGATCCTGGGAGGAGATCTGGATTTGGGCTGCAGGGGATAACACAAAACACAGATTAGGATAAATGAAAATATTTTTATGACTAATATTATTAACCCACTAATTGGCTGCACTTGTTGCCTCAATGTGGTCTTTAAGGGGAGTCAGTCACAAATATACGTATGGAAAGCTTGAAAAGGTAGGCGTGATTCCTGGTCTAGTTCTCGGTCAGAGAACTAAACCTATTCAGCTTCACTGAGGGTGACACCACTGACCCTGAACTATAATACAGCCTGGAAATCAGCACGGCAACTTTGATCTGAATTTCTTCACATGTATTGTGCTTTATAACAAAGTTATTTTTAAAGGACTCATCTTAAACTGAAACACCTGTGTAATAAAGCTGGAGTGGAAGCAGTTATTCTCGGTCATTTACTATTTCCTATGAAACAACCCTGAAAATAACTTCAACATCACTTATTCAGAAATAGTATGCAGCATCAGACACTAATCACACAGAACCTTTGTTTAGTGACAGTCTTTTTAAAATAACAGCCTGAGATAGAAACATGGTGATGACAGCGACGTCTTCAAGTTTAAGGGTCAGTCCAATACAGGACAAGCCACTGACAGTATCTGGCGCAATAGGTTAAAGTGTCAGTCTCACATAGATGCGAAGTGACCTGTTGCAGTGATGTGTTTCATTGATTGCTTCAATCTGTCATGTTTCTGGCTAAACTGTCCCAGCATCTCCTGACTCGTAGGTTTAACAGAATACTAAATTAAGGTATTTCCACTTCAAAAGCTGCACAAAATCAGTTTCCCATCAAAGGGATTTCAAATTATCGATTGGGAAGATGTGGAGAAAAAGAAATCTGTTGTGTCTACTAATGAAAAGTGAGAAAAGATTATAAGCAGCCATCTATACAGACAGATGATTTATAGCACTTAGATACTGGAGAGATAGGAGGCGTTACACTTGTCTGATATACAGGGGAGCTAGAGCTGCAAAAGAGACTTATAAGCGTAATTAAGAAGATTGATATCAGGGAAGTGTCGCAGCCCCTACTTTGTCTTTATTTGGGGCCTCGCAAATGGAGCTCTACAAGGAAAATACTATGACTTAACCTGTCTGCATAGTTGCCAAATATGCAGGATCCTGCAGGACAGTCCCAGGATTTTGGATACTTAACCGTAGTGTCTGTGTCCCACAGGCTGCACTGCAGAATCCAGGACACTGCTGAGTGGCAGCGGGGTGCTGCAACACTCTCTGTTTACCAGTACCTGGCATTATAAGTATGCCGGACTGTCAGGCAGGGTGCTCTCCTGCACGACCGTCACAGTATAGTTCCATCTTTAGCAAAGAGGCAGAGCACCTAAATGAAAGAATGCGATTATATCAGTAACTCCTGCACACCAATGCTTATTCTTACTACCACTGACACCAACGATATGGGGCTTATATTTGCGGCACGGGGTTTGTTCTTGCTCTCACTGACACCAAAGATATGGGGCTTATTTTACTCCCACTGCCAACATCAATATGCAGCTTATTCTTGCTACTGCTGACAACAATGATATAAGCTTTAGTTTTCCTCCCACTGACACCAGAGATATGGGGCCAGAGCTGTAGCTAGCTCCTTTACAGTTTACAGTTGGCGTGGATGGGGAGGGAAACAATGCAGAACGAGGGGATCTGTATAGGAGCCGCCAGAGCCATGCCTCCCGTGATCAGTCACCGATCTCCCCTTAGTCACGCCGCCAGTCCTTGTGGCGCCTCCAGCCCACTTCAGTACTGCCCCCACCCTGACTTAACACCCAGCTGGTTGCTAGGACTTGGAAGGACGTTGAGGAGCACGGAGCAGTGAGCACTGTGGTGGAAGGGCAGTGGTAGCAGTGAGTGCCTTTCCTGGCTGTTTCCCATAAGCTGAAGGACCGGAGAGGGTTCTGCATATAGGGGGAAGGCAAGTTGGTGGGGAATGCCCATAATCATTGGACCGAGTGAGGAATGGCAGATAGAGTGTTTACTAGTCACAGAGGGGGAGGGGAGCTGTGTTTATAATAGCGCTACTGAGCAGGAGAGTTTGGTGCTGTGTTTACTGAATACAAGTCCGGCCCTGGCTTACACCAGTAATCATGGGCCTACTCTTGCTCCCACTAACACCAACAATATGGGATCTATTCCTGCTCCCATGACTTCAACGATACAGAGTTTATTTTTCCGTGCACTCTCAATGATAAGGGCTTATTCGTGCTCCAACTAAGCCCAGTGATATGGATTTTCAATTAAATTACACTAAAACTAATTTTAACGTACATAAACACAATATAATCCAAATTTTTTGTACAAAATAAAGTTAAGGTTGTGTTGAGTAAATAGATACAAAATATGGAAGGCCTCTAAACTGTTTGCAGCTGTAACACGGCAAATTACTATGGTGCCTAAAGTTATCCATAGGCAATGTTTTAAATGCCTTTATAGCTCATCAGTTCAAAGTGAACCATAAATGAGGGAATGATTTCTCTCACACTGGTGGGCGTGGCTATACCCAATGTTTTGCACAATTGTCATTTACATACATGTGCACACCCTGCATGTGCATTTGAGTTTATATGTGCAGGGCGGTGGAGGTGCTTTAAATGTTGTTTTGCTATATTTAAACTTGTGTTCTGTGGTGGCTGGAAAGATAAGAAACAACATTTTCTCTACTTGTGGAAAGTTTTAAATGTCCCCCCACTCCCCTACCCATTTTCTCAGGAATTACAATTTTCCAAAGTTCCCAGGTATGGTCTTATCCCACCCACTACTGCTTCCAAGTACTGGCATACATTGTTGGTGTCTTCAGGCTGCCAGGTCTAGGGACAGAAAAAGATGTCACATGAGTCTGGGCAAAAATCTGCTGCATGTCCTCTAGAAGGTCTTGTCCATATGGAATTCAGCATGTTTGAGGGCGACATATACAGCAACCAATTACACAGTATTGTTAAACGTTTCCACAGCTTTGCTAAAGCTTTTAAAGTGAATTTCCACAGTACAAATAGGGCTAATTTGAGTAAACATAACTTCCCATAGCCCCCACATTACGTAGAAGGGAAGCTAGGTAGAATTTTTAAGCAAGTAAAAGCACTTAAAAATGTAATGTTTAATTTTTTTTTTAGGTTAAGCAATGTGAATGAGAACATGTAACAAATATAAAGCGAGTGTTATTCCAATTTGGCTTTAAAAGTGGAAATACACTTTAAGGCAACGTTCAACTCCATTTAAACACAGATGATAATGTAATTGCCGCCTGTCACTTTAAATAAGCAACCTTTCAACAAGTTAATGTAGTGCTGAAGCCTGCTAGCTGCTTTGTTTAAGCCAGCACATTCATTATGATCTGGATTAACCTCCCCAAACTGGGGCTGAATGGTACTTTAAAGAGAACCTGTCACCAGTGTAAAACATTGCAAGTAAAAGCACAGTCATTTAAATGTTTACATTTAGCGTTTTTTCCTTTCTATACAAGATTTACAAGATTACAAATTTTTATTCATTTGCAATGCGGTTTTGAACTTTCTTTTCGGAGCCACTGGCATTTACACGTGTATGGGCGTAGGTTCCTAAATGTGAAACTTTCGGATACACCCATACGCATACAAGTGTAAGCACCGTAACTTGCGTTTACACGTGTATTTCCGTGTACAACATCCTGTGTCCATGGATGCTGGTAGGTTAATTGCCTCCTGTCTAAATTGGCCTGGTATGTATGCATGTGACATAGGGACCTTAGATTGTAATATCCTTGAGGGCTGGAACTGATGTGAATATGCACTGTAAAGCATTGCGTAAATTGTCGGCACTATATACAGTAAATACCTGTAATAAAGAAATAATAAATAGATGAATAATACAAGCCTATGGACACCAAATAAACAACAGCTGGGGCTCCCAGGTGCTATAAATGCAGGTGTATTTTCTGTTGTATGCCAATACACCTGTATTTGCGTCCATGTGAATGAGCCCTTAATGAAACCCTGTCCAGATTTACAAAAAGGTTTACACATAGTCTTTCCTTCTGTGTGAGCTTTGTTTTGACATTTTTGTAACATTTTTCTCATTTAGGGCCTATTCACACCACTGGGTGTACGTTATCCTCTGTATCAGGTGCATTCTTACAATGCATTGCACGTTTTACCTTTTTTTTTACTTTACTGAAATGTTACAAAATGACATTTCATTCAACTCTATGCATTGCAGCGTGTTGCACTGCATAAAAATGCAACCGTTCTTCCTTTTTTAATTGCACTTACCTTAACTATGCTTTGGGACTACAGTAACTTCTATTTTCAACTGATTATTCCCTTTTTAATACATTTTGAATTCATATATTGCATTGTATATGTATATTACTTCTGTGCGTTAGTATCCTAGTCCTAATCTGTAGCTTTCCAGCACTCCTTACACATCAAGCATACATTATTATTATTATGCAGGATTTATATGGCGCCAACAGTTTGCGCAGCGCTTTACAATATAAGGAAGACATTACAATCACAATACAATTCAAGACAAGATGGTAAGGAGGGCCCTGCCGGTGAGGGCTTACAATCTAAAACTACTAGTTAACCAATTATAAAGTGAATGCAGCACGTGTACCCTAAATCTAACTGTATTAAATCCAAACTGATTATAGGCCACTAGGCCATATTATTAATACCACTTGACTAATATCGAATAGATCCCCTTTTGGCACTTTTGGGGTTGGACACAGGTCAGCATGGGCACCCTGACTGGTCTACAGCTACACAGCCTCATACACAACAAAATGCACTGTATTTTCAGACACCTTTCTATTGAAACCAGCATTAACTTTTTTCAGCAAATTGAGCTACAGTAGCTCCTCTATTGGATCAGACTACAAGTGCCACCCTTTGTTCCCCACATCCATCAGTGAGCCTTGGCTGCTGCCCATGACCAGTCGCAGGTTCACTGGTTGTTCATCCTTGGACCACGTTTAGTAGGTCCTGACCACTGCAAACCAGGAACATCTCATAAGAGCTGCAGTTTTGGAGTTGCTCTGACCCAGTTGTGTAGCTATCACAATTTAGCCCTTGTTGGAGTTGCTCAAATCCTTAAGCTTGCCCTTTTTTTCCATACCAACATATCAACTGCAGAGACAAAATGCTCACTTGCTGCCTAATATATCTCACCCACTTCCAGGTGCCTTTGTAATTAGATAATCATTGTCAGTGATCATAATGTTATGGTTGATCAGTGTATAGACTCTTTGACCAATATACATAATGGAGTGACCACAATCTCTGTGTTATGCATCAATCCATTACCTAATAGTACGTGAACAGATACAGGACATAAATCCTAATATAAATTCATACAAAATAACACCCTCAGTGATCAACATCCACAATCATGTGACTTAAGTGTAACAACACGCAGTGATGCTGTGATAAACAGACTCTTCCCCACTTTGCGATGAACTTCAACCACCTCTATTGTGGACTCCACTTCCCCCTTACAAATGTATCTGCATGATATTGAGTGTGCAGCAAATTTCCAAGATTCATATTAACTAGGGATGTACCGATACCGATACTAGTATCGGTATCGGTGCCGATACCGAGTATTTGGGTGAGTACTCGTACTCGCCAAAATGCTCCGATACCTAGCACGAGTACTTCCTGTATCAGGAAGCCAGGCTGCGCATCATTACACGCTGCCCGGTTTCCTGATTGGCCGGGAAATCGGCTCCATGCTCTCTCATCACAAGTGATGAGAGAGCATGGAGCCGATTTCCCGGCCAATCAGGAAACCGGGCAGCGTGTAATGATGCGCAGCCTGGCTTCCTGATACAGGAAGTACTCGTGCTAGGTATCGGAGCATTTTGGCGAGTACGAGTACTCACCCAAATACTCGGTATCGGCACCGATACCGATACTAGTATCGGTATCGGTACATCCCTAGTTAATATGAATCTTGGAAATTTGCTGCACACTCAATATCATGCAGATACATTTGTAAGGGGGAAGTGGAGTCCACAATAGAGGTGGTTGAAGTTCATCGCAAAGTGGGGAAGAGTCTGTTTATCACAGCATCACTGCGTGTTGTTACACTTAAGTCACATGATTGTGGATGTTGATCACTGAGGGTGTTATTTTGTATGAATAATTCCCCGGCCAATCAGGAAGCCGGGTAGCGTGTAATGACGCTCTGCCTGGCTTCCCGATTGGTCAGGAAGCTAGCAAATCCGGAAGCCGGGCGCCGTGTAATCATTCTGATTGGCCGGAAAGGCGGCGTCATGCTCCCTCGTCATCTCATGAATCATAATATTAAGAAACTGACCTTAAATCATTAGTTTGTATTGCTTTAGAAAAAATGTGACCTGTCCCTTTAAGAAAAAGTATCGTTAATTGGTATCGGCGAGTACTCGGTCGTAAAAAAGTGTATCGGTGCATCCCTAATATTAACCTCAACATGACACATTAGTGGTGGGTACATTTTGGTAAACATAAATTTGGCATTTGTGACTAAGAAATGCATCCACCAGTCCCCAGAGAGCAGAAAGCTAGCTCATATTAATTAAAAAGAATCAGGATTGGATCACAGAGGTTTACCACACACCCACTGAAGATGACATTGATTCATTAAGGAATATCTTAATTATTTCAATTTTTCAAATAAAAGACCAAACATTTGTCCTTTTTGGTCTTGCTCCTGCCACTGTTTCTGCTCACTCCACATCCTGGCACCTCTCTCCTCCTTTTCCTTGTGAAAAAAAGCAATCAACCCCTAAAATTCAAAAAGGGCTGAAGCTTTTACTTTTTTTCAAGACAACTTCCCTGGAATTCATAATGCATGTCATAGACATTCAGTAGTATTCTGTATCCTGTATGCACAACTAATGATGCAACTTGCAACAAATTGATGGAACGATCAGTAAGGTGTACATTAATCTGTTGCAGAATTTAGTCCGTGACACAAAAACTTAGTCCAACATGAAAACGTTTTTTTTAATTATCTTTACTTTTTTTATCACTGATATGGCGGTATTTCTTATTAAATTTGTCACGGTGATAGTACCAGGATGTAAAAGTGGCACACATAAGAACTGAATTAATCTGTCTCACATGCAGAAAATAGCAAGAAAACTGTTGCATGTGTAGGACTTTCTGACACAGCCATAATGCCAGAAAAGTGATGCAAATCCTTTATTGGATGGCTCCCCACCCCACTGGTGCCAAATATCTGCATTGAGCCCCTTGTCACTGCTGCCAAACTGTCCTGCCACTAGTAAATTTGTACACACCTGTATCTGAGGGCTGATACTTTAAATGTAGGTTAACACCTGCCCGTGCCTTGTTTCTCCACATCTGATCCGGTTGTCACTGCTAAAAAACTCTACCTGAGTGTTGTAGCTCTACCATTTTTGGAAAATGTGGGGATAATGGGGTGAGCAGAATGTGTTTTTTGTGAATTGTTTTACACTATTAAACTGATGGGTTGTATGGTGTTGCAATGTTCCATCAAACTAAGAAACCATAGACTTTTTTTTTTTTAGCTTTAGATAGCATGTGGAAAGATTAAAACACCTGTTAGATCTTATTGTTATCCAGAACTCCGTTAGAGAGATTTCCCCATTTTTTCCCATTCGGAGGACAAGCTTCTACCACAATGGAAGTGCTGTTTGAGAATTTCCCTCCCTTACTGTCTGGTTATATAGTTAGTTAGTTAGTTAGTTCAACCAATGAAGAAATACAAAGTTCCCCTCACTTCCTATCTGCTGAAAAAGTAGTCCTGGGACAGCGAATAATGGAACATCTGTCTAACAGAACCCTGGATAGCAGTAAAACCTGACACTGGATCTAATCCTTCACCACTCTATTCACTGTAAAAACAAATTGGTTGTAGATACACTTTACGTTCTGTAGCTCTATTATGTTTTGTTTTTTCCAGGAAAACACCTTCAAGTGGCTTCCATGCTGCATTTGTTGTGACTGCTACTTCCACGGTTGAAAGCAGGCCTAGTACTGCTTGAGGAAAACACACTTGATGCTGCTAAAACTACCTAAAATAAGTCCTGTATAAACAAATATGGTTCAGACAAAAATGCAGATCCCTTTTTTTTTTAGCAAAGCTACTTGTAAAAATCAAAAGTATGTGCTGACATATGTGGCCACAAAGGCTGTCCATTAAAACTGTGTTGGTTTCTGTATAGAGAGCTATAAAGTTTATCTGAACCCAAGAACAAAATGTCATATATTGCAACTTACCACTCATTAGATTTGGTAGTAACCTTAGTAACCTTAGTTTTCTTTCCAGGCTTTTTCGCTTTTTTTTCACCTGGTAATCCTGCAAATAACACACTTCCTGCCCCTTCGTGTCTACATTCATTTTTCCACTCTATCTATAGGGGCAGCCAGGGCTGTCCTTTTGATGATGCAGCCTGAGGCCATGTGGTAGGCTGCAGGCACACTGTTTTCAGTGTGCCTGCTGCTCCCTTTCTGGCCAGAGCATCCCAATTTACTAAGAGTCGGGAGGGAAGATGTGTATGGGACCACACCACCACACCATGGAAAAGGCTAGGGACACCACTGGGGACAGCCATGGAAAAGGCTAGGGATACCACTGGGGACAGCCATGGAAAAGGCTAGGGATACCACTGGGGACAGCCATGGAAATGGCTAGGGACACCACTGGGGGCAGCCATAGTTGTTACACAGGCTGGACATCAAACTTTCTTTGGTTATCTCTATTGCATAGGAGGCGATGGAAGGATAAGGTTGCCTGAGCCTAGGTTTGCTTTAAGATTAGAGATACATGTGTGATTCTTAGTAGCCCAGACACAATATGAAAAATACTAGCAATATAGGAATAGTGAATAAGTAAATGTGCCGAGCTCCAACAATGATCAAATATAAAGAGTATAAAAAAAAGTGACTCAAACAAATGTCAGTGAAAAGAATCAATCAGGTGTAAAGTCTTTCAATCTTCATAAATCTGCAAAAATGTCCACATATAGCAATAGTGATGAATATTTCGTGGATTTGGTGAAGGAACAAGAAATATTAATCACTATTGCTATATTTGGACGTTTTTGCAGATTTATGAAGATTGAAAGACTTTACACCTGATTGATTCTTTTCACTGACATTTGTTTGAGTCACTTTTTTTTATACTCTTTATATTTGATCATTGTTGGAGCTCGGCACATTTACTTATTCATTTTTCACGTATACACACTCACAGTGGGTGTACATTCTAGTGCCTTGTAGCTGTTAGCTTGCTTATGGGCGCAGTTCATTTTCTATATTTAATATAGGAATAGTGGTCGCTAAACAGATGGAACAAATGTTTCCCTATTGCGCAAACTATACAAGCAGCATGTAGTCGTGATTCATTTTGCATGATAGCTTAGTGCTCCATTAGTGGGTAATTGATCATGACTACTAGCAATTTGTGTAGCTTTCACCACGTTTAATGATCAACTAATCAATAAGGGGTCTATTTATAAATAATTCACAGGATATCATAGGAAATACATAGTTTGATATGCTCCTCAGCTCCCTCTAGTGGCCATAATGCAGTATTACATCACCATATAGTCAATCTAAACCAATGGTTCTCAACCTGTGTAACCTCAGGACCCCGTTTGTCCTCCGTCATTAAGTCGCAACCCAAGTTGCACTGCAATGGACTGCCCAGCAGTGTGGGCTGCTGTGCTGTGACAGAGCTCCATCCATATGTGCATTGCTTGTACAGTTCCCATGCGTGCCTGTAGAGAGGGAGCCAGAATGTGATGTCACTTCAGTCCAGGAGCCTCTACAGGACAAAGAAGGGAGCTATAAGAAATGTACATATGG
The DNA here is from genome assembly GCF_000935625.1 of Nanorana parkeri. Classification (NCBI taxonomy): domain Eukaryota; kingdom Metazoa; phylum Chordata; class Amphibia; order Anura; family Dicroglossidae; genus Nanorana; species Nanorana parkeri. The sequence continues at coordinate 248,230 of NW_017306973.1, forward strand.
ATGGAGCTCCCTGGCGGCCATACTCTCAACCCACCCCACCTCAAGTCGACACTTGGCGCCGGGCAGCATATTTTGAAAGGCTGCTCGGTGTAAGAATGGAGAGTGCTGCACTAGGGGGAGGCTGAGTAGAAAAGTGGAAGGCATATGGTGACCCACTGAACACAGGGTCGCGACCCACTTGTGGGTCGCGACCCACCAGTTGAGAACCAAGGATGTAAACAGATAATATATTAGGAGCATTCATTTTTGCCATTATTCGTATAAGTATTTCCCGACAGCTCCATGTCAGCACACAATGTGCTGTCATGGAGCTGTCATGAAAGGAAAATTACGGTAAGTATGGCAATACAATTTTCCATTTTTGCAGGCAAAAGGCAATAACATTTACAGCAGGGTTAAGATATTTCTGCTATACAAGGTAAATTACAGAAGGTTGTGAATTCCAGAAAATTAATAATTAGCTACAAACATGAAAGGTATCATGCTGGACAACCTATGTTTTGACACACCATAAAAGTTTTACTTTAAAATCCTGAGATCTTCCTGCGGCGTGTGAATTGAGGGCTGCTTGAGCCTTCAGGCACAGTGGAAGTGAAATTTATTTTATTTCCATGCAGGGAAGAACATCGCTCTCATTTAAAACCCATTTAGGATCAGCGGGGGAGGAAGTGAGAAAGACAGAGGAAAACACTGCTCTGTAATGAAAAGATGCAGTGTATTTATTTCCACTTCATCAGCTATATTAAGCCGCAGCCTATTCCTCCCACTAAAGGGTAACGCGGCGACAGAAAATGCACGCCGGTCCTTCCCCTTTCTGGGTTTAGGTGATAGAAATAAATACAGCAAGGGTGATAGAATGAACAGACGTGTCCCTCTATTTCCTGTAATCTGTGACAACATGGGGGGTGGGGGTTGGGGAGTGAATCAGAAATTCTCCATAACAGGAGGCTGAGGCACAGCTATCAGACTTGGAGTGTATCCCATTCTTGCAGGGTAAACCATAGATGAGGAGGATGTGACTGATAGAAGGAATCAATGCAGTGTCTGTTCCTCTGAACACATAGAATGCATACACTTATTAAACAGTAACACAAACAGAAAGGCCTACAGGGTGCCCAGTCTGCCCTCATCGCTTCAGGCCAATGACTAAAATAGGAGACGATTATTTAAAAAAAACAGGAAGAGTGGAAGAGGGGAAAACTTCAAAGCAGAATACTAAAGAGTTAATGTAGCCATTAACAGCTAGATTTTTTTTCTCGTACAGAAAAATCAATGGATTCCCCCTATCCATGCAAAGCAGCGTGGATGGAGGAATCTCCACTGCCACCTGTTGTGATACCTGAACATCTGATAGAATGCAGTCACTGTTCAGTTGAAAGTTTTCCTCACAACATGATTTTTAAATCTACTTGTGTCTATGCAGGATGCACGCTGGGCCACCCTCCGCTCAAATGTTGGTCGATTCCGAGTCGTCTATGGCCCGCAAACAGTTTGTGGTCCCATCGGGACCCTCAACCCCCCTCGTTACTAAAGTAAATTTGTCCAATCGACTTTTGCCAGAATAAAATAGCCAAGTGGGAGAAATTCTCCCCATCCATGATGGGGGAATCAATAGTTTATTTTCTTGTTCAGCCATGTGGTGTATGGCCAGCTTAAAGTGTAGTTCCACTTATGCAGTCCAGTTTGAGAAAACCCCTCTATGTTTGTTATGTGTTCCCATTCACGCAGCATACTTGAAAATAGTTTTTTAAATACTGTTTCTTACCTTTTAGATGTTTCTTTGGTGAAGGCCTTCCAGGTTCAGATTCCAGGCTACTCTGAGCAGTGTGTAAGTGAAAGTAAAGGGATGAACCGAGGGACAGACTGAGCGTCCTCTCATTAACATACAATGCTTCTAAGTTTGTAACCCTTTGTTAGGGCAGACAGTGATCACATCTAGTTTACAACTGATAAATAAATCTGCCAGCACAGTACAGACAGAGTAAATTAGAGTAAACATAACTTCCCACAACCCCCTATATAACATTACATAGAGGGGAAGCTAAGTAGGATATTCAGGCAAGTAAAAAGCAATGTAAGCAGCAATTCTTATTTTTTTAAATTATACAATTTAAATGAGAGCATATAACAAAAATAAATTAGGTGTCATCCCTAAGTGGAACTACTGGTAGACAAGACAAAGCATAGAATGGAAGGTGCATGTATAAAAGATGGGGAGAGATAAGCAGTTATCAACTGAAGACAGAATTGTGGAATATTGCTTTTTGAGATGATTAAAAGTGAACAGGTCAGAAATAAAGGAGCTTCCATTGCTAACTTCAGGAAACAGGCTCATCCTGATTCTTCATTCATTATTTGCTGATTTACTGCCCTGTAGAAAACATGTTCTTAAAGGCTACCACCCATATGTCTCCATCCTTATGTGCCCCCTGAAGGGACACTATAGGGTAGGATAGTGTTGGGACTACATACACAATAAAACGTCTCTGCAACTGAGAAATGTATCTGCTTGTTGACAGTTTATTTGTTAGCATCATGATAATTTTAGTGTGATGCTAGTGGGATGACTGCCAACACGCAGTTCATCTCTCAGTAGCAACGACATTTAAAACCAAAAGCCAGACATTTTTCTTGTGTGTGTAAATAGGTGCCCCAGCAATTATAATAGAAAAGCAGTGCTGGCAGCAATACATCCTCTCTCGTGCTGTCCCCTGTAAAAATTCAATTCGGCCACTGAATGTCCTTGCATCATTCAACCCAGAAGGATGGACCCACCCCCTGAGAAGGTATCACCCCGAAGTTCCTGCACTCATAGTGAAGGACATACTTTGAGTGCTGGGTGTCAAAGACCCTAAAAGGGCATCACCACAAAGTTCCTGCACTCAGTGAAGGACATACATTGAGTGCACGGTGTCATAGACCCACCCCCTAAAAGGGCATCACCCCAAAGTTCCTGCACTTACAGTGAAGGACATTCTTTGAGTGCAGGGTGTCATAGACCCACATCAAAATCACTTTCTTCCTCTGAGGTCCACCCTCTGCTGCAGAAGATTTAAAGAGGAATAGGACCCTGCGAGTCACATAACAAGCCTAACGACATCTACAAATATAAGTATATAAAATATACTTATATTAAGCAGACAAACAGCACCTGCATTCAATCAGATGCAGGCACTGTTCAATAGTTTTGAAAGTTGGCGGGGCCATCTGTCAAAATAGAATAGCCACAGTGGGTAGTTCCTTCATCCATGCTGTTTAACACGAAAGCTAAATTAAAATTTTTCTTTAAGCACAGGTTTCCTTTAAAGGCTAATTCCAATTTCCTAGGTGAATTTGGGAAAATGGAATGACCCCCACTAATCTGCCCCCTCTCTGACCGAACCCTCCTTTCCCTCCGTGGCTGTGAATGTACTATCCTGTGCATCCTATAAAGCAGCACAGCCCTCCGCTCCGTATTTCAAAGTCTTTTTGCAAATGGCAAACACTCATTGGTTGGCGCAGTCACTTGACCACGCTGAGCATTAATAAAGCGCTTCTGGTTGCACTGACCAATGAGAAGCACTTCTTGCTTAGAACTTTAAAGCAGAACTTTAAAGCAGCTACTCCCGCACTGCAAGAGTTAACTGCTTGTTTTGATCTAGGGACTAAAATAAAAAAGTTATACTCACCTGATCAGCCTGCTCTTAAGATGCCCATACAGTGTGAATTTTGGCCGGTTCACGAGGAACCGGCCAAATTTGCACAGTGTGTGTCGCTGTCAGCACCCTTACGGCCGGCATCCCTCATTCAGCTGATTGAAGGAGCCGGTTGGAAAATGTTTGTACGACCAGAGCCTGCGGCCGCTGTCAGAATACAATGAAAACAGCAGAGATTCCTAAATCTACACACTGGTAGTGTTCATGGAGGAATCTGCTTTTTCTTCCGTTCAGCCCGCGGGTTGAATGAGGAAAATAGAACAGCGTATTGCCAGCCTAAGACTGATCCTTCCGGCCCCTCTTCCCCTCTGCTGCAGTGGTCTACAGATACTTGAGTCATCATGGTCTATATACAGTAAATAGTGTATTGGATGGCAAGGGACAGCAGAGGAGAGAGGCTGGAGGGAGTGCAGTCACAGGCAGTCGTCTCTAAGGTTCGGGTAAGTATATCTTTTTTTATTTTTTTCCCCAGACTAAAACGAGCACTTAACCCTTGCTGTGCGTGGGTAGCCCCACTGCAAGGGTTAATAAAAAAATACGAAATGTTCCTAGAGTTGTTTGTGAAGAATGAAGTAGCTGGAATGCCACATTTCTTTTTCCAACTTCCAGGTTTGCTCCACTTTTTTCAGCACTTTGACACATCAGTACAATGAACCTGGTCACTTCATAACCTGATAAAAATTAAAAAGTTAGCTGTGATCAGATTGCAAAAGCAAAATATTCCCGGTCTGGAAAGTATAAAAGAAAAGGATGATGAGTAAAATGATAGGATGGGGATTAAACAAGGTAAAGAAAACAGGAACATATGTGAGAATTATATGAAATGAAGGGGGATGGTATGGAAATTAAGGATTAGTCAGTAATGACACAACTGGGGGATATTTATCATTTAAAGAGGATAAGGGACAAAATGATGAGATAATTAAGGGAAGGAAGGAGAGAAGAAGTATGGACAATATATAGGGTTATCTATTTCAATGCTGTAGGGTCCTTCCTGCACACAGCACTTAATACAATAAGACACCAGTATGTGGGTCACCATCTGCTCCCCACTCAACCTTCTTACAAAAGCTAGGAGACCCGCAGGGTGAGAAAACTGTCCCAGGAATGCCTGTAAATAGAATCTTCCAGCTCTGTCCTCCGTGTTAGATACTGCATTCTCGAGAGAGAAAGGTTGATGATAAACAAGACATCTATAGTGATATTGGGGAACATACTGTAAAAACAGTATGTTCAGATAGAACAAGGAGCAGCGCAGTAACAATAGGGTATAGCAAGGTGAGACGATATCATGTATGTAAGAGGGAGATATGATCATATGGGATAGAACAGAAATTCAGTACTGGATACAACAGAGAATGAATATCTTACAGTAGTAAGTTATATTCAGATAATACAGAAAAACATCTAGAAATGTAGAATCAGAAAAGAGGAGTTAATGGAAAGGTAAGGCAGCAATAGGTGTAGTACTAAATACAGAACTTGTACAGACTAAGTATGTGCGGTGTTGGAAATATTTAGGGCTGCAGCTGTGTAATGAAAGAAAACATATTAGCACGTTTCATTGCCAGTCCTCAAAGGCCCCTAACAGTTCATACTTTGTAGGCTTACACAGGAATAATTAATGTGCTTCTTTAAAGCCTTAATTACACCGGCAATTTGAGTGCAATTTTCTGTCGGCCCAGCTATCAGCCTCAATTGGTCAGCTATTGCTGTGATCAGTCACAAAAAAAAAAAAACTTCTTTCCATGGGCTTGTATTGAAATAGCTAAAGGTTGCAGGTTGCGGTGATGGTCCAAGACAATGGTGGCATTGTGTGAAAATTGCGCAAGGTTAAAGAGAAACTGTCACCAATAAACATGATAGTCTGGATAAGTGCGGCCCTTGGCCATACATGTGGCAATATGCTAGAGTGATCGAGCTTTTGATTCCATTCTTTCTTGAAACCGCAAATCAATCAAAGATATAAAATGTAGAAGACATCGAAATCGCCCCAATCTAAGACGGTGGAAAAATATGGTCGCAATCCACAAGATTGTCACCGTTTTTGTTTCAGCTTTTGATACAATGTTATATTAAACTATATTGAAGCTGTCATTTTATTGCTTCAACTTTGACCTGATTTCTGTTGGTTCATTGAACTCATTGGGTGGTATATTGCTTAGTTTCTGCTGATTACTTCCAATCGTGCAGTACAGTGTGATTCCCTCTGGATAGAAAGTGGTTAAATTGACTGATGATGGCTACAGGTATAGTAAGCTTTACCTTCCCTCTTAGGAAAAATAACATTTAAAAAGAAATAAAGTTAATATAAAAAAAATGGTTGCCCTGCCCCCTCATACACGCATACAAATGTGAACGTAAATGATTGTGTCACACATGTTGGGTATCACCGCAGATACCAGAGTGAGGACAATAATTCTAGAACCATCATTTACTGTTAACTCTGAAATGATTTTATTCTACAGGGTCTCTGCTTTCTGAAAATATACAATCACCGGCCACTATATTAGGTAACCTTGCTAGTACCGGGTTGGACACGGTTACGCCTTCAGAACTGCCTTAATTCTTTCTGGCATTGATTCAACAAGGTGCTGGAAACATTCCTCAGAGATTTTGGTCCTTATTTACATGATAGCATCACAGGCCCAAAGTGTGCCAAGAAAATATTCCCCACACCATTAACACCACCACCAGCAGCCTGAACCGTTGATACAAGGCAGGATGGATCCATGCTTTCATGTTGTTTACGCCAAATTCTGACCCTACCATCTGAATGTCGCAGCTGAAATCGAGACTCATCAGGCCAGGCAACGTTTTTCAAAACTTCTATTGTTCAATTTTGATGAGCTTGTGCGAATTGTAGCCTCCTTTTCCTGTTCTTAGCCGGCAGGAGTGGCACCCGTTGTGGTCTTTTGCTGCTGTAGCCCATCGGCTTCAAGGTTCAACGTGTTGTGCATTTAGAGATGCTCTTCTGCATACTTTGGATGTAACGAGTGGTTATTTGAGTTACTGTTGCCTTTCTATCATCTCGAACCAGTCTGCTGCTCTGACCTCTGACATCAATAAGTAATTTTTGTCCACACAACTGCTGCTTACTGGACATTTTCTCTTTTTTGGACCAGTCTCTGTAAACCCGAGAGATGGTTGTACGTGGAAATCCCAGTAGATCAGCAGATTTTGAAATACTTAGACCAGCCTATCTGCCACCAACAATCATGCCACGTTCAAAGTCACTTTAGTCCCCTTTCTTCCGCATTCTGATGCTTGGGTTTGAACTTTAGCAAGTTATCCTTACCACATCTAGATGCCTAAATGCATTGAGTTGCTGCCATGTGATTGGCTGCTTTGCAATTTGTGTTACCAAGCAATTGAACAGGCGTACCTAATAAAGTGGCCGGTGAATGTATAATTCTAGTTTAACATGTGAACAAAAAAGGCAAAAGCGGCTCTGGCAGCAATAGTGTGAAGTTCGGCCTATCTCCTATTAAACAGTGCATTACTGGGAAGTTAGTAAACTGTCTTGCAAGCTTCACATATATTGCACTGAATACATAATGGACAATGGTTGCCCAATGTGTGTTGATCTCCTTTATAATCTCCATTGGAAGCCCATGTAACTGAGTGACAATGCAGGAGCACAACTGGGTGACAGGGAAAGAGTGGTCACTCTATAACAGAAAGTGTCTGAGCAGGCACCTCTGTGGCAGGGTTACCAGGATTTTTTAACAAACGCATATTTAAAAAAACAGAAATTGACTTTTGAAAGACATTAACATGTTAATGCTTATATAAAGTTTTATTAATACTTTAATATCTAATCTTTATGCGTGACGGTAGGCAGACATGGCAGGCAGATATCACCGATATCACACATTAAAGTGCTGTGTTGTATACAGAGAAATCTCTTTGAAAGGCAACCATTGCATATATATAAATATCCAGATTAATAAAGATGTGTGAACACATTTGTAAATTAATTCAATTAAGTAAATGCATGGGGGGAAAAAAACAACATATTGTATTTTTTAGGCTTTTTCTTTCTTTCACTTAATCTTAATATTTTTACTAATGTGCTATACATTTTTGGACAGTTGAGAAACCTACCCCCATGTGTCATTGAGGGCAGTAGGTCATTAGCCCATGCTTACTTGAATTAAAAGCATTTCATGGTCTAATTCACATATGCTACTCGCTGTGCTCAGATTAGGCTACCTCTAATTAAAAAACCTTAGGGCTCTCAGTGAGTGCAAAGTTAGAGATCAAAGAACCATATCATCATCTTATAATTCTCAGGGGTTGTGACTTTCAACCCTGACAACTGTTATGTTTCTTCTCCCTGAACCAGGGGGACTTTCACATGAGTAAAGTAAGACCTTTGATGTTTCTGCTATTCTTAGCAGACAAAGACCAATATTTCTATCTACTTTCCCCGGAGTCAGAACGTAGGATAGTGAACCTGGAGGCACTTGGGAACACTGTAAGATTAATTCCAGCACTAGGAAAAGTGAGGGAGTTTTTCCCTTTATACTTTGTGAATGTGAGTGTGCGATAGGAGAGTGCAACACTCCACCCAACAGATGAGGGAGCTCTCAGCACCAGGCCTGACTGGCCCATTCACTAAATGAGTTTTCAGAAACAGGGCAAGCACAGAGGCAGTGCCAGAGGCTCTGGGCATGCAAAGCACTCTGCAGCTAACTTAACCAGAACAGAGTCTAGAAAGCACCCCATGCACAACCCAGTGCCTGAAGGTCCTTTCCAGGCTAGCCCCGCAACATCAAGTACAACATGGCCCAAAAGCCATCCTGAGAATGGCCGTTCCGGATAGCTGCAAGTCAGAGGTAAAACCTCTAGCAGTGCTGGAGGCTGGAGTCTTTATTAAAGAAAAGAAATTAAGAAGAAAAGGATTATCTTTAAAACAGCAGAGCTGAAGAAAAGAGGTTAGTTCTCCTAGGACACTATAAAAAATCTGAGGTATGCTGGTAGTAGTGGGGGTTATATCATGGGCTGGCCTATAGTTATATGTTTGACAGTGTCCAATCATCCTATAGGCAGCAGTGTAACCCAAAGGTTTAAAACTAACTCTGCTTCCAATGGGCGAAAAAGAAATACAGTTTACACGTTTTATTTCATCCCATTTTGCATCTCAGTACTGCGTATCTCCTCCAGCCTTTCAGTCACTTCCTGTCTACATGCACTTGCTCCAGGGTCAACTGTTTAGAACCAGCTGCCTGAGAGTCAGAACAGTCAACCATGCCCGTCCAATGTGTGTGGGCACTGCTGCTTGCAGTCTCAACCTTGGTGCGACAGGGTAAGAATGAAGGAGCACCCCCTGGGAAACAGTTGACCCTATAACAGGAAGTGTCTAAACAAGGACCTTCATGGCAGGATTACCAGATATTCTTTTAATGAAAGCTTAACATTTTTAAAAATAATTGAAATGAGATAAAACTGTATAAAATTTTAGTGACTGGGTTTAGGTGTACGTTTAAATGTGATACAGTCCACTCTGTAAAATGTTTTACTATTTGTTTTAAAACCATATAATAATGGAAGAGTTGTGCTGTTGCCAACATATTTTTAATTAGTGAATTTCAGTTTGTATGGACAGGCAAAACAAGTTTTAAACAAGCATCTGTGTACTCTCTCTTTTATGTTAATACTGGTAGTTTAAGCTACATGCAATTATGGAAAAAAAAATGCATCTTGCACGAAATATTAAAGGAGAACTATGAGGTGAGTGATTTACACTCATCCTTATAGATATAGCTGAAGTGTGACATTGAAACTGTCACACGTCGACTCTATAGATCGGGAAGTGAGCACATACCGTCGCTCGCTCACTTCCCGATCATCTCTCTGCAGGCACTCCCCCCCATCCCCTCTCTGATTCTCCAGTGCTTAATGGAGAAACGGACGGGGGAGGGTGCGGGCACAGCTGGCTCTGCCTCTAGTTAGGCAGCTGTGTCAGCCAGCTGGGTGAATCTTGACAGTATTGTCAGGATCCGGCTATGGCACTGTGCCACTGCCAATCAGCCAGCTGGGTGGATCTCGACAGTATTGTCAGGATCCGGCCCGGCTATGGCACTCTCAGTATATAGCGGGCAACAGCCGCGTATATACTGGGCTTTCGGTCATGGGAGGACATTAGTATATCTCCTCCCGTGACCCAAAACAAAACTATGGGATTAAAAGGTTACCCCATAGTTCTCCTTTAATTACCTGTGTTTTATTTTCATATCTAAAGTGATGAAAGTTCAAGAAGGACATAACTTTTGCCTACAGATGTGTGTCCCTCTTTCCCATCTCAGAAAGCTGGGAGGGGTACTTAAATGAATGATAAATACTGTTGGAAGCTGTTCACATTCTTTAACCACTTAAAGGCCATAGTGTTTCACCCCCTTCCTGGCCAGGCCATTTTTCATTTTTAAACCGCAAATTTCAGTCACGTTGGGAAACCGTGCTCCTTACAAAGTTATGTACGTCAATACTTTATATATCAGTTTATTATTATATTTATCATTTTTTCCCCTTTAGATTTGGATATAAATAGAATTATTTAATAGAAAACATTCAGACTTTCATTTTTGGATTATTATGCATATTCTTTATAATTAGGGATGCACCGATACTTTTCAGATACCAGTGCCGATACTTGGCATTTTCATGAGAACTACCAGGGTTGCAGCGGCTGCAGCTGGGACCTGGCTCTGGCGCCCCACCACTGTCCTGAAATCATTAGTCTGTATTGTTTTAGAAAAACTGTCACATGACAATAAATAAAAATGTATCAGTACTTGTACTTGCAAAAATGGTATCGGTGCATCCCTTTATTCATATTTATAAAAACAAAATCATACATTAAAACAGAGATGTACAAATCCCAGGAGCTCCGTGTGCTCCTTACAAATGACAGCTGCCTCCTAACTTTTGCATTTTTCTCTAGTTTAGTCTTAGAGCTGGAAAAGTATCTGTACATTTACCGAGTACGGTACTTGATATCGGTGCATCCCTATTTATAATCATTGTTTTTGCAAACTTTTTTGTCTGATATACATTTTAACTTAATTTTTTGTTTTTAGTTGTTCCGCTTATCTCTGTATTGCTTATGATATGCAAACAGGAAGTGCTGATAGAACACTCAATGGCAGGCGCGTAACTACAAATCATGGGACCCCATTGCAAAACTTTGGGCCCCCGGGCTAACTCCCTCTGTAGCAACTGACAGTGTCAACTGTGACAATATGTGTCATTGAACTTAAAGGAGAACTATGAGGCGAGTGAAAATCACTCATCCTCATAGTTCGAGCCGACGTGTGACAATGAAACTGTCACACGCCGGCTCAATAGATCGGAAAGTGAGCGAACACATACCGTTCGTTGCTCGCTCACTTCTCGATCATGTCCCTGCAATTATCGTGGCTGTCACTCACGGCTCCCTGCAGGGATTCCCCCCTCCCCGCTCCGATCCTCCTGCGCTGACTGGAGGAATGAACGGGGCTGGGGGCGGGCACAGCTGGCTCTGCCTCTAGATAGGCAGAGGCAGCTGTCAATCATGCTGCTGGGTGGATCTTGACAGTAATGTTGGGATCCGTCCCGGCTGCGGCGGTCTCAGTCAAACGCGAGCTATACTTAGCTTTGGGCCACGGTAGGGCACTAGTTTATGTCCTCCCGTGACCATGAGAACTATGGGGAAAAACACTTACCCCATAGTTCTCCTTTAACAAGAAGTATGTATGAGGGACAGACAGCAGGAGAGCTGTCAGCATAGTCAGTACACTATCAAGGATCAGTTCTGGGGATAAAATGTATAGTAGCATTCATTATAATAACTATAATGATATTGTATATTATAAAATAATGAATGCTCTTGAACACACTTACTCTCCAACCCTAATACAAACCTCTTTAACTCTAGTTTAATTAAACTTTTTTTGTAGGACCACAAACACTGGCATTTGTGACTGCATTGGGCATACAGAGTTAATTTCAGTCTGTAGAAGTTCAGAAGCCAATAAATCCACACTGCTAAGATAGATAAGCAAATACGTCTTACTGCACAGAAGGTTATCTGTGACTAGATGATCCTGAGGTCTGACTTCAGCCCTTCTATACTGGAAACCTCCCAGTTTAGTTGCCTAATAAGCCCCCCTAATGGAGACCTCTCCTACCCCAGTCCCCATAGTGGCCATGTGGGCTGCTATGGCTTTTGTAACGCCAGTGCTCAATGCATACATTCAACTCTAATATTAGAATGCCATCCACACTTTAAAAAGGAGACCCACAGTAGTGGTATTGTTCCTCAGGACCTGATGAAACACACATTTCCCCACAAGTTCCTTGACAAGCTCAAATCTGAAGCAGACACTAATATGAAGTAAAAAGAAAGAAGAATGACCAGGTTAAAAGTGCAGTAACTGATTTCAGCCAATCAAAATTCTAATTGTTTATAGGTGTCATTTCATTCTCCCTACACCCCCAGATTTAGATAAACTCCCTAAAGTGTTAAAGCAGTCTAGCAGGATAAAAAATGCCTTGCAAATGCTGGAAAAACTGCACAAGATTGTTTCTCCCACCACTTGCTCCTATTGTATTTTATTATACAACAGCAATATACTCTAGGCTTAAGCAGCAGTTTTATGTAACATGTAAAATCAATCAACGAGCTGCTGGAGATATCTAGGACACATTGCAACTGCGCTAAATTTATAAAGTCAATTTACTCAATTTTAGGATTATGTAATCTATTGAAGTCAGATTATAAAGAGCTCTTTACAATTTGGGTATTGGTTCGGCTTTCTGAGGTTGTGCTTTGTAACTTCCCATCTTTCTGCTTCCAAGAAGATTCAACTTTACACTGCAAGTTTAAACCTGATTGGGGATTGTGATCAAATAACTTTGCAGAAGTTAGCATGAACACTCAGATACATAATAGGGATGCTCCGATTACGAGTACTGATACTTTTTCTTAAAGGGACAGGTCACATTTTTTCTAAAGCAATACAAAATCATGATTTTAGGTCAGTTTCTTAATACTATGAAGAACATGACATGAATATTTATCATGCCATTGCTAACTAAGGCTTGTATCCTCATAGTGGGGAAAATAGATGAGCACATGTCCAGACCAGTACACTGTATAGTGTGGCACAGCTTTATCCAATTCTGCATACCTGGCTTTATATTATAAGAACTTTATATTATAGAGCATCTGCTTCAACCACTCTGTCTCACAGCCTAGTCATCTGCTCCATTCTGACCTCTTTTCCCGCTGATTGGTCGATTGGATGATGACAGGCTTCTTCACCAGTCATGCTGACTGGTGAGGAAGCCTGTCATGCTGACTGGTGAGGAAGCCTGTCATCATCCAATCGGCCAATCAGCGGAAGAAGAGGACAGAATGGAGCAGATGACTAGGCTGTGACACAGAGTGGTCGATTGGATGATGGACTGAGGACTTGGAGGAGGAGTTCGCAGCCATCTTGTTTCATTAAAGACGCTATGGAGGTCCTGTGTGCGGCGGTTTCGGGTCCTTGAAGATGGTGGACGCGGCACAGGTACTCGTTTTTTGTATCGGAGTATTTGCACAAGTACGAGTACTCATGCAAATAATCGGTATCGCCACCGATGCTTGTATCGGTATCGGAGCATCCCTAATACATAAGGCTTCCATCAGCGACAACAAGGAGCCAACACATTTGTGTTTGGTAGTAGCTCTCCTGCATTATCAAGAGATAAGATACGGGGTTCCCTGGTCAACATATTACCAACAAAAGGGAATGGGAGGGTCTCCTGCATTATAGTAATGCCTGGATTAAAATATAAGGAATTGAGCAACTATGTTGTGTTCCATATATGTATTTCAACACTTAAAGTGTTTCTGCATGAAAGCTGTGCATGGGATGATCTTAGATTTTCCAGCATGATAATGACCCTAAGCACAAGGCCAAGTTGACCCTCCAGTGGTTACAGCAGAAAAAGGTGAAGGTTCTGGAGTGGCCATCACAGTCTCCAGACCTTGATATCATCGAGTCACTCTGAGATCTCAAGCATGCGGTTCATGCAAGACGACCAAATACTTTGCATGACCTAGAGGCATTTTGCCAAGAAGAATGGGCAGCTATACCACCTGTAAGAATTTGGGGCCTTATAAACAACTATTACAAAAGACTGCATGCTGTCATTGATGCTAAAGGTGGTAGCATCAGGGGAGTATGGCTGATACCCATGTAAGGGGCCCGGGTAGCCTGGGAGAGCCGCACCCCTAGAAGGGAGGAGGCCGTACCCCAGCAGCGCCAGTGCGGTGGCGGAGAAGGCAAGGGCCCAGCAGTGCCGGTCCGGAGGTGGAAGCGGCTGGGGCCCAGCAGCAGCAGGTAAGAGGAGCTGCGTGTGCAGTGAAAGGGACCCCACCTGAGATCCTGCAGAGCCCACCATAGAGTCGCAGATGGCTGTGCAGGATCTGTGGTGTGCTCTGCAGGGTCACTCTCAGGTGGGCTGTGTGGGGTAACAGGTGGGCTCTGCAGGATATCAGGTCGGCCACCACCATCCTGGACAAAGTGGACATCCTGGACCCGAAGTGAGTAAAGCTTTGTTTATTTTATTTGGCCTTTTCTATGCCCCTCTTTTCTTCTTTTTGTTTCTGGTCGTGGTGCTAGAAAGTTTGTATCCTGGACTTGAAGGATGGCTATGGCAGTAAAGATGAGGAGCGCTGTTACATGCTAGGCTCTGTGTATTTGTGAACTGCAATTTATTTACACTAGGATAGACTATCAGATCTGAGGCAAAGTCATAGATATAGGCATGGCAAATTATATGTCCTCTTAAATGTTTATCTAGAAAATATTATAATTCTTGTTGTAAAAGAAATATTAAATTCACAGAAGAGTTCAGTCACCATATAAATGCACAAGGTCACAGTCCAAATGTATTTATCCTAAGCTCTGAATTCCTGGAAAAATCTTTATTTACTGCAAAAGGTGTGTTACTACACCAGTTGACAGACACAGGGGTTGACTTACTGAAGTAGCAGAAAATGTTGTCTTAGCTTAGTGAACAAGGTGAAGCTATGTTCACTTTTAATAACCAGTCCTGTGTAAGGGAATTTTGAAAATGGGATATTTGCTTGTACATCTGGATGACTGAAGTTAACATAGCTTCAGCTTATTCAATAAGGCAAGTGAACATTCTCTGTGAAAATTGAACATACATTTTCCAAGTTGAACATTTATTTTGCTCAGTGAACAGTCTTTTTAGTAAATAAACCACATTGTGTTGTAGTCTAGATTTTAAGTGTCTTTAACCAGTTGACATCCGCGGTGTTAAACCCCCTTCCCATCCAGGATGTTGGGAGCAGTGCCAGGGGAACAGCAGGCTGTATAAGGATGCTGGCTGGCAGTTTTCTGATGCCTATAATGCAGATGTGTGTGCATACTCTGCAATTATTCCTCCTGACCTCTGCACTCTGCCCTATTTACTCTTGACCTCTGTACTCCGAGTTACTCCTGACCCCTGAACTATATACAGTATATTACATTCTTCTGATGCCTATACAAAGGCACATATGCCGCCTCTAAGTGACTGAGAGGGAAAGCCTAGCCATGTAGGCTGTATGGGGCCCAATGATTTCTAATGGCGGCCCTGAAAGGGGGCAATACTGTGTATTTAAGAACTAAGGGTATGCAGACTTTTAAACAGGGTTTATTTAATTTTTTTTATTTGTGAGCATGTTTTGTGTTATGATTGTGCCATTTTGTTATGACCTTCAGTTGAATATGAATCCCATAAAAAGTAAAAGAAATGTGTCTTGCCTGCTCACTTATGTTTTCTTTAAAAATGGTACATATATTACCAATTTTTCCAGGTACAGATAGAAGGTGAAAGACACGATCAGAGAGTAAACCAGGGACGAGCTGAGGTCAAAGGCTGGTGGCTGGCAAAGGGTAATCAGGGCACAGGTTGATGTCAGAGCAGGCGACTGGCAAGAGTATTCTGGGCACAAGCTGAGGTCAGGACTGGCAGTGGGCAAATCGTAATCCAGGGACGGGCCAAGGTAAGAACCGAAGACAGACAAGATTTCCATAAACAGCATGTGCAGAGACCAAGCATGGCTTGTATAGAAACTATCACAAGCACTGGGGAACAGGCTGATGATGCATAAATACCACCAGCAACAAGGCAAATCCCAGAGCTCGAGGTGTGTGGTCAGATTCAATAAGCCACAGCTGACTAGACTAGTGCTGCAGCCAGCAAAACACAGATTAAATTAACCCTCACCAGTCAGGGCTGCAGCCGGCAATACAGGCTGTCTGAACTACACAGGCTGCCTGAGGGCCTGTTCACATGAGTTTCAGGTCCGGATCAGGTGCGGATCTGCAGACGTGGTGCTGTGTGTTTTTGCTGTGTTTTTACAAGTACAAGTACTTGCCCTCAGGTAATTGCTGATCCCAAATACTGATACTTTTTCTTAAAGGGACATGACATTTTTTCTAAAACTATACAGACTAATGATTTTAGGGCGGTTTCTCAACAGACTGGGTCCAGATCTCACCAGAGCTGCGTCCAGATCTCACCAGGCTGCGTCCAGATCTCACCAGCCTGTGTCCAGATGTCACCAGGCTGCGTCCAGATGTCACCAGGGTTGCCTATTGGGTCTCTCTAGTGCTGCACACAGATGTCAGCAGGGCTGCATTTTGCGTCTCTCCACGCTGACAGGGGCTGAGGGATTACTGAACATAGTGGGTGCCGGTCACGTGCCCACTCCAAAGCTGTATTCACGGTGTGGAGCTACCTCGAGCAGTGCCTGCGCCAGGAAGGAGGAGGGCATGTGGGACCTGGCAGGCAGTGTCAAAGACAGCTACTGCCAGGTCCCCGGAAGGCTGCTTCAGGACCCCACAAGCGCGGGACCTGAGGCAGCCGTCCCGATTTAAAAATGTAGAGGGCCAGTATCGGCCTTAAGTATCTTGGCATTTTCACGAGTACAAGTACTCGTGAAAATGCCCTGTATCGGCCCTGATACCGATACTAGTATCGGTACATCCCTAGTAATTACCCTTTTAGACAGTTGTCCCTGGAGCAAATGTCTCCATTGGAATATTAAACCTCTATTCTTGTTACTGTAAGAACTGTCAGATTTTGGAATTTGAGATGTGGTGGCGCCTACTTTTTCCCCAGCTTCTCCTTTCCATCCCTACTCTTATCCTTGCATCTCTATTACTGTATTCTTCCTTCTCTTCTTGGGTGTTGAACAATTCTTTGACCCTATGCCTGCTTTCTTACATCTCTCTAAATACTATTTTCTTTCTCCACTACCATTATAAATGACACATGCTACTATGCAATTGGTCTTCCGACCTCACAGACACTGTCTTCAGTTGGTATAAGTGGGTCATTATCTTGGCTCATGATGCTGCTAGAGTCTAGATAGTAGTTGTTAAATCTGGTGATAACAAACTTTTTTTGCTAGATCTTCATGCTCCGGCACTACTATGCATTCTTGCTCTACAGAATTGACTTGTAATATATGCTTTGTTATTATGTCTTGCTTTGTTAACATGGATGTGCTTCTACTCTTCTACACAATGTTTTATTGGCCATTACATGTTCTTTTTAAAACAAAGAATTAAAAAAAGGGGGGTTTTCAAATCAACTCTGTTTCTGTGCAATGGTCATCAGGAAAAATACAGAGGGTGAATCTAACCAGCAAGGAGAAAGGCAGCAAGGACACAGACAGCAATTACAACTTCAAAGGGGTTCTAACCCCTCACCACCTTATGCAAAACTGAAAATGAAAGTTTTGGCTATACTGTATATGTACTTTAATTTCAAAACTGTAATGTACAATTGCCACAGCTATCAACAGATCTGTTGGTGTGATAGTTCTTAAAGAAAACACCATCTGAAACTTGGATCACTTACAAAGCAACCTCCGATTTTAATAACAACTTATGAGATGGCAATGAGCCCGTAAATTGCCAAGTGGCCTCATAAAGCCTGTGTATTTTTTTGTAAAACTGTCCCTGAGTAAACCATGGTGATTACAATGGATTTTATAAGGAAGCCATACATCAAAAGGAAAAGCATACAGGATATTTTAAGCATGTGACATATCTAGCAGTTGGCATAGTATGTGATAATGAGGAATGTAAGTAAAGGCATCAAACAAAATATCTGGCCATGAAGCGTGGACATCTGAAATTTCAGCATGCACTGAGGATGAGTTTTAGACAGATGGGCAATATTCACAGACTTTTGATGAAGACACATGGCTATAAACACTTAAAAAGAAAGAACTATGTTAAGCCACAATAAACAATTATACTAAAATACCATGGCTATGTCATAGAACAGTCAGAATTTAAGACTACTTAATGTAACGAGCTAGATAAAACTGAGCAAAAGCATGGTTTATTGCACATATAATTTCATAGAAAGTTTAACTACTAAACCATTTGGTGCTAAACTGCTTTTAGTACTTTTGTGCAGTAATTAACTGCAAAATGTTGAAGTGCAACATATAGCCATGTTTAACTAAATCAATTTATTCTAAAGCATAATGCAGAATAACTGACATTTTGCAGACCGGACATCCAGTGGCCTAGCAAGAATAAAATGTAATGGAAAGTGATATGTCAGCAACTTAAAGTGTATTTCCATCTTTGCAGCCAAATTGGAAAAACACTTACTTTAGATTTGTTACATGCTCCCAATCACATAGCCGAACTTAAAAAGAAAACAAAAAAGTTGCAGCTTACCTTTTTTTTTTAGATGCTCTTTCTGCTTATTCCAGGACTAAAAAAAAATCCTGCTTAGTTCTCACTCTCTGTGGGGTTGGAGAGGCATGTTTTGCTTCAAGTAATTAACCCTGTCTGTACTGTGGTGGCAGATTTCATTATCACCTGTCAAATGAGCAGGCCTGTCTGTCCTAAAAGGGTAAAGACCTCAAAGCATTGTATGTTAATGGACTTTAAAAGAAAAAGTCCAGTCACTTATCAGTATGCCTGCTCCCCTGCTGGACTATACAAATTGATGCATAATATTGTGAATACCTAATTGCTCATCAATACAATGGTACCTAGCTGCAGCAAGTATATCCTATCTCACCTTTGACTTTTCTAATTACTATTACTGGGATGCTATGAGTTAATAGCCCTACTTATATTTCATTTTACACTGGCTGTGATGCAAGAGTCTCAAACTCCCCCTTAAGACTGGGAGCGACGCCTGAGACTCACGCCTGAGATGCCTATTATCTACCACTCCTGCAAATCCCCTCCGCAGTTGCGCTCCACACACAACACCTGCAGTAGGCGTAACAAACCACTGGAAGTAGTCTATAGAGTCCTAGAGTTGTCTCTATAATCCTGCTGCAACAAACAGAAAGGTAAGAAACATTTTTTCTTTAATTATTTTCATTATGCTGTGTGAACACAAACTGGCTGCAAAAGTGGAAATACCCGTAAAATAACTACATTATTGACTATTGTGAACTGCATTACAGCTTGTGTAAATGGTTACCAGATTCACAATGCATTCTGATTGACTTGTAAAGAGGGAAACGTAAAAAACACTTGCAGCAATTTGTTTCATGGCTGTGAAAGACCACAGACAAGCAAATCAGTTTGGTCATTATCTATACTGCGCCATGTTCCAGCCACAAGCCCACTATTACGCAGAACAAATGTAAAAAAAAAAGGAAGATAGTTCTTAAGCTTGAGGCTTGGTTGAGGCATGGCGCATGACACGAGTGTCCGCAGGACTTGCCCAAAATTTGACCAGTGTGCATTGCCCCCCCCCTCCCCCCAATCAACTTTTGTCAAAGGAGTCGGTCCAAAAATTATTGACTGAAAAGTGACTGCAGCCACTGTTCAGTAGACATGTGCACTGCCAAAAAATTTGTTTCGTTTCGTTTTAAATTCGTTTTTCGGGATTCGGGTGTGAAAGTCAATTCGGATTCGGACGAAATTCGGTAGCGTTAGTTCGAACGTTCGTTTCGTTTTCTGTTCTTATTCGTTTCTTATTGGTTTCGTATTATTTTCGTTCGTTCATTTGCAGCAAAGTGACATTTGAGGGGGAAAAATATTTTTCTCCTTCTCTAATGTCACTTTGCTCCAACAAACGAAACGAATAAAAAACGAATAAGAAACGAATAAGAACAGAAAACGAAACGAACGTTCGAACTAACGCTACCGAATTTCGGAAATGGAAATTCGGATTCATTTGCATTCGTTATGTCTGTAATTCGGAATTCGGATACATGCCGAATGTCCGAATTTCCGAAAATTCGTCCGAATTTCGATTCGGAACGAAACTAATCGCACATGTCTACTGTTCAGGTATTCTCACAGCGACACACCCACCACTGTCAGAATACAAAAGCCTGCCGGGCATGATTGTCCCATCCAGGCTGTTTAGTGTGGATGGCAGAATTAAGTGTTTTTTTTCTAAAAAGAAACCCTAAACACGAAACAGCATGGATAGGGGAATCAAGAATTTTGTCTCTAAAAACCATCAGTGTATGGCTAGCCTTACACTATGATACAATGGTGCTTGCAAAAAGTGCTGCACAATGCTTTATTTCACCCTGTATCAGTGTAGCACTATTTACAGTGAAAAGGGAAAGGCCAAATATTTGATGCTGTGTTACAACAAATAACAACATAGGAGGCTGCATTCATCAAGATGCAACAACATTTAAAAGAAAGAGGAAGTGTGGGTGCTGCCATTGCTGACCTCTCCATCTGAAAATATTGCTCCCTTGCTGTGGTATTAAACCCCTGGCTTTAGTACTTTCTAAATCATGCCTTATGTACTTTTGCAGCTTAATCAGTGCCCTGGTCCTAATTTGCCACTATAATCTTAAATGAGTGCAGACTAAAAAAAAAAGAAAGAAATAGGTTTCAGGGCATAACATTAGTCATACTAAATACGTTTTAAAAAAAGGTGGGCTCCACCAATAAAGAGAAATCTGCACTACTTAAAAAAACATTTCATCAATTGAACACGTCAGTGAATAAGTGCAAGATCTGATGAACTATTAAGTGCATCAACTTTGCTAAAAGAGCATTTCCACATCTTGTTTACTGCTACTGAGAAAGGTAATGAGCAGGAACAGTTTTATCTATGATAGCTTCTCTGGAGTTAACAGGCTGCTGACCTCTGGCCCTATCCAAGAGCAAATGAATCACACAGAAAGCTGTGTAGGGAACTTAAGGCATTGCAGGCGGATGCAGCCCAGCCCCCTCACACAAGGACAAATTACCAAATGCCTATCTGCCAAATTTTTTTTAATAACCCCTGCAAGGTTGAAAATAAAATCCACTGCAGAACAAGACAGCAGTTGGCTGACTCCTTGCTTGCAGCATTGGCAAATGATCCATAATACTGAAAAGGCAGCGACCTTATCTTCGATACTCTCGTGCACACAGACAGCCAGCGCAAGGAACCTATGTCTTGTCTCTAGAGATGAAGAACACCAACGTGTCATCGCCATCTAATATGCAGACACTGACTTTTCATCTCCTCCTAATAAACTGTCATCAGGAAGAGATAAATAATACTTACAAACAGGCGCATCAGCACACACCTCTTAGCATCTCTTAATGTGAAAACATCAGTGTCAAGAGCCTCATGCCTTCAACAACCACGAATTAGATGTATGTACGCTCACCCACACTGACTATTCACAAAGTTGCTAAAGGCATTTCATACTAATGTTTGCGAATTAGAAATCATGCCTCGTTTTCACGTCCTTGTGGATCTCAATCACAATACAGGACACATAAAAACAAGCAGTTTATTTGAGTACAATAAAGCATTGAAAAACCCCTTCATAACTTGTGGGGTTTGTACATGGTTGAGCATTATATACAAATAGTGATCATGACTGCAATCTCAGTGTATATAGTGGCATAGAAGATTAGCTAGGGACATCCATTACACATATAAATAAGACACGTTAACTTGTTGTCTTTTGGGTGATGCCATCTGATCCCGATACTTTTCCCTCCCGCCTTATGAGAAGTTCACAAATGGAGAGATGAAAGCGAAGGCTGCTTATACACAATTCAGGGTCCTTACATACCACTGACACTGGCAAACCCATTTGACTTGTAGTGGTCATATCTTTGATTTGCATATATAAATCTCATCTTGAAGTAAACCTATTATCAGTCTATCCTTACTAAATTAAATGAAATACGGACTGGTAGTGATGCCTGTACATACCTACAGATTTCTTATGAAGTGCCCCAGAAGATCCAAAACCCAAGGTCTCTATTGGTCAGAGAGGGCACCAGTCACACCTTTGGACCAATAAGGACACACAGGAGGAAGGACAAAGCTTGACTTTCCCAGCTCAAGAAAAGATTTGCATAAATTATTTCCCCAAGTTTCAGGTCTTCCCAGCGGCTCAGGAAAAATGTTTCAGGTATGTGCAGGCACTTCAATTTCATTTATAGCTCCAGTTTAGACAGTACTTATGATAGGTTTATTGTAGAGGATACCTTAGTATACCCATGTATAGTAAAGAGTCCTGTGTGTTGTATATTAATAACTCTGATCTCCATGTCTCTGTTAACTGGATCTTCTTTTGTCTAGGTGTCGGATCTTCCATATATTTCCTTAGTGCAGACACTGCAAGCTGCAGGACATCATGAAGTGCTTAATGCAGCAGATCAGAGAAAAATAGTAATGTAGCACTGTACCCTCAGCTACTGAACATCATTTGTTGGAGTCACCCTCATAATAACAACTACAAGTAGGTGAAGAGCTCTCAGTCTCACAAATTGAGAAGCAGAGCTATGCCTTCCATAATCACACCAATATGTACAGTTGTAAATATGTACAGGCAACTACTATCATGACTTCCAATTATAAACCCT
Source organism: Nanorana parkeri (assembly GCF_000935625.1). Classification (NCBI taxonomy): domain Eukaryota; kingdom Metazoa; phylum Chordata; class Amphibia; order Anura; family Dicroglossidae; genus Nanorana; species Nanorana parkeri. The sequence goes on from NW_017306973.1 coordinate 270,803, forward strand.
ATCCTTGTCCAGTAGGGATAGTTAAGAGAAGCCATTTTTAAACTGTATTATGGAAGGTGACTAAATTGTGTTTGATTTTGGCCCCAAAAAATAAACATATCCAATTGGCACGTCCCTCTTCCACAGGGCAAAGGCTATGTGGTTGCCTTCCAAGCGTAAATGGATGCTATCTGGCATCATATGATTCCAAGTATTCCAGGGCAATTTCATAGCAGAAGCGATATTGGTCCTGCAAAGAAAGACAAAATGGTTTCATAGTTAGTGTTAGCTTTAGCTCTTACCTAATTTCACCATGACCTCTGTGAAATGTTTGTTTCTTTTTGATATGGGTGGTTATTTGCTGTCATTACATAAGGCTAAGAGTCATTCTAATGCAGTAGCGGCAGCACATCTCACATGATATGAAGTGAAAATATTATCTCCGGTGGCAATAGCATAAGATTATTAAAGACACTACCTTTACTCTACCCCTATTCCCGCCTTACTAGTGGATACTAATCTCCAATCTCTCCTTGGTCATTTGCACTGTTTACAAACCACCTTTACTACATATAAAGAGAGATGGGAAGAAAATAATCCCGCCTCTTTAAGGATGACAGAGCTGGTAGATAAGGAAAGTGTCAAGGGCAGCAAATTCAGAGCCTAATCTGGTGGCAAGCAAAGGCAAAAAAAAACCTTCGGTAGAAGTAACCATAACATGTACTTGTTTCTGGATGTAAATATCTATCTACATGGAAAGATAAATGTGTATAATAAAGCTATTACAGTAAACTCCCCATTATCTGGCATTCAGGCAACGGCCACTCTCAAGCAACTGGCAAAAAAAAGAAAAATCGAGGACATAACATGTCCTTGTTTTCTTTTTTGCTGGTGGCTTGATGCACACTAAAAAATTTTGTTAGCAACTAAATTTATTATCAGGAAATTCTGTTTACATCTTTCTGCCAGCAGCTAGATTCCACTGTCGGCTGCAGAATGTAAACAATGGGGCGCAATAGCCAGCTGCTATTGGCTATTGCAAATTACAATAGCCAATGGCAGACTGGCTATTGTACCCACCCACTGAGCAGAGGAGCGGACCTGAGAGAGAACTGCTCATCGGGTGGGGTTTCAATAGCCAGCCTGCTATTGTAATTTGAAATAGACAGTAGCAGTCTGGCTATTGATCCTAGCTGCTTACATTCACCTGTCGGCTGTGGAAGCTATTAACTCTCAAGCAATTTAAGTTAAAAAAAAACACCAGTAGAGCAGATTAGGTGATATTCATGAATCTGCCAGGGTTTGAATCCGCTTGATTCACTGCTTTGGATCCATTCAACCTTATGTTAAGGGCCAGTGTCTAAAATATTTTAACAATTGACTCAAGCAAGGCATAATCTTGGTTGCTTTTGATTTTTACCTAAAGCCATTGAGAAGAAATAGATGACAGAATATCGGGGTACTTGGCAAAACTGCTATAGAAAGCTGTCCTCCACAATTCTCTTCCTGCTAAGGCATATTTTGAAGTGGTGCAGGAACAAGGATAGCCATTTCCCTGAAGACAAAATTCTGATCATGCTCAGCTACATGATTGGCCAGGCCTTATTGGAAAAGCATTACTCGCTTTCTCTAGCCCCAGAAGACCTTCTTTATCACAAATTCATGAACATGAAAAGCTACAAGGAACTCAAAATAAACCCATCAGCATGAAAATGTGCTCGGACATGCATAATTCTCTTTTCTTGCAAAAACATCTTCTATTAAGCCCAAGTGCCAACTGGCCAGGGCCGGCCTTAGGCCTTTAGGCGCCCTGTGCGAGAAAGCTTTACAGCGCCCCTCAGTGATCACACCCCTCCGTGGCCACACCCTTTAGTGGCCACACCCCCCAGTAATGGATCTCAATGTTTGAAAAGAAACTGACATCAAGCCTTTCCTAAAGACACTCATATGCATCCCCACCACTGGCATCACTGCTTTCCAAAATGCAAAGCCTTTTATAGGTCCCTGCAGTACTCTTTTTTTATTGTATAGGGGCACACCAGACAATGTACTGTGAGTACCAAGACAGTATTTGCACAAGGGGTCCCCAGAGGCACAAAAAATGCTTTTACTAGAAAAAAAAAAGTATTTGTTGGCACCTTATGTTTTTTGATAATAGGGAATTACATGCCAAGTTCAACTCTTATTCATACTGACAATAATACCCTTTATACAGCTAATGGAAAGGTTGATCGTTAGAGATGTTTACACCTTTATGAGAGATGAGGATTTTCAGTACATGAGAAGATAAAAGACTTGCTTCTACTACATGAGGCTTAGAGGTATGTTGCTATTTCACTTATATTTATTTAATATCTTGTACAATATTGTACAAGAGTTAACAGCACAAGGTGTTTTCTATAGCTTTAAGAAGAAAACCCTCTATGTGTGCCTCTCTAAAACTGGTTTCTGTTTGTTACTAAGGACCCTACTTCAATAGTGTCAAGGCTAAGTGCTGCAAACAAAAGAGTGTACCTTGAGAAAGGGGTCAGTTTAAAGCCCGAAACACTGGTTTTTGGGGCCTCACTTTGCGCCTGGTTTGTATGCGGTTACAAAGAATCTATTTTCACTGCTTCCACAGCTGTTATATTTGTGGTTCAACATCAAGTATATATTGTCAAGGTTAGGTGTTGCTTCTCTGAAGCATTGCTTTTTAATACAATTATATACTGGATAAACACTAATACTTGTTACTGTTGTTAGCATGGTATTGCATATGGAATATCACTTTTGTTTTGATATAAGCACATATTGTGTGGGCGTGTTATTTATATTACCATATATTACTTACTAAGTCCTCCTAAATTTCACCCCCTTGCCCAACGGGAGTGTTTCAGTGTCCAAGCAGGGCACTCTCATTGGACAAAGGAATGACAGCAGAGATCTAGAAACTGGTTTCAATCAAGCACAGGACTTTAGTTTTAACCCCTTCATGACTGAGGCCCTTTTTTCAATTTTTGCACCCATGAAAAATGGATGACAAGTTTACTTTAAGATTATGTGACTCTCTGTATATTTCTGTGACCTATTTATTTTGTCTTACCAAAGATTCTACCATATTTGGTTTAACGTTTCTCAGACTTTTCACTGCGTAGAAGACATCAACCACACTGTGGCATCGGATCATCTCACAGAGCATGGCGCAGGCACAAAATGTTCCACTTCGACCTCCACCGTTTCTGCAGCAAATGCAAAAGATAAAAATGAGTAGTTCTGGCACAAACACAAAAAGCTGGAGCATTGCAGAACATTTCACTATACTTACAAGCAATGTACAAGAAGTCTGTGTTCTCTGTTCTGTTCCTGCCATTGCTCTACCATAGAAAGTAATTGTAAGAAGGACCTTTTTGTGTCTGGAGTATCTCTGTAAGGGGACCAGCGTAGATACTGGAAATGCTTAACCAGCAGATGTTCATCCTAAAACAGTGCAGACAGTAAAAGTAAAGGCTAAGTCTATTGCAAATACATAGTACATAAAACATCATTTTTAAAAATGTGTTACAGAAGGCATCACTTTTGAAAGGCACAAGATACAGTGACACAGGGAAACACTGCACAACACTTTCTAGTAATTCTGTTTTGCATCTGAAAACATGGTAGCCAAAATACATGGCTGGATGATGTTTCACAATCCTTCTTAAAACAAGCAATAAACAGAACATGTGACTACGATGAGGCACAAACTGTCTAGATGCATCCAGACAACAATATTTCAAAATATAGTATTATGTATATATACTGTAAAGTGTACCTGTTCCCAGACTGGACATCTTGTTATTTTTAAATTCTTGACAAGCAGTAAAAGAGCTTAAAAACAAGCCATTTTGGCCTTTCTAGCTGCTTGTAATATGCTACTACAAGCTTCCTCTTTAGTGTGACCAGTCCCCCAACGTTACTTCACTTTGCTCCAGTCACAGCTCTCTAACGTCCTCACATACAATGCAGAACGAGTAGTTTTGCATTGTATTTGAGGAGGGTTAAGGCTCACCCACATGCTGGGAGTGTTGGACAGTGTAGGAGAGCACTGGTTTGCCAGAGGAGCCAGAAACGAGGTAAGTATTCACATTTATTCCTTTTCCCCAGGCCAAACCACCATTTAACCCATGTAGTGGCCAGAGACCCCATTGCATAGGTCATTTTAACAGCATCCTGGAGTGGGGCTTTAGGAGCTTAAAAACACTTGCTGTTTGTTTAAATTAGAGGGCTGGCAGTCTACCAAGATTCTTGCAACAGAAAGATATGAGTGCCTCTGTTATAAACTTTAAAGAGAAATTTACCCAAAATGCCTATAGCTACAGTGGCCAGTGAGGGCTTGTTTTAAAGATCTGCTTTTACAGAATATGTCATTACTTTATAGTGCATAGTCTGGGCAAAGGTGGACTTTAACCTAAGTCATGGAAAAGCATTTAAATCAGAACAGTTCCCATCTATTGTAGCTTGTAAGAGTATCCATTGCAACTCCAGAAAACCATCCTGCTTTCCTCCTGTGCAGATACACCAGGCATCATGTATAACAATGTCTGAAAGGAATCACTTGATTATAGTACAAATGGGATATTGTAAGGAACCTATTCAGCGTATGAAAACAGATTGCCAGTGTGAAAAATAAGACCGTGCCTGTCACATTATTGGTTCCGTTGGGACAGCTATATCCTGACACTCTGTCTTCAATAATACTATTCTTATTCTAAGGGTGCATAAATCATCTTCTTCATAGGAATCATTGGCTTCTGGTCTGCTTCCCCACCCAAAGCTAAATGCTTTACTGGAAGGTGGAACTGCCTGGGAGGGATATCAGGATATACAGGGACTAAAAGGTCAAATGTGGCTATACGCTGCAATCCATGCAGCATTACAACAAAAAGCAATAAATGCTTGTGAACATTAATCCATTTGACTAAATACATTCTGACCAGTCACAGCATTAGAAGTACTAGGCAAACATGAGCCACAAGCGTCTTATGCAAATGCCAGTCTGTACAGCTACTTATAGGCTTCTACCTTGATTACACGCATAAAAATTGACAACTATTTTTTAATCAGCTGGAGAGGGTAGGTGATTTATTTTCTATTTTTTAGTTCATATAAATATCTACTAATATTACTATGTAATGACAGCGAGCAGGTTGTTTCTTCCTGTATTAGAACATTGAAGAAATGCGGCAATTTTAGTAAATTAAATGGTTTTGGGGCTTTTTCTTTGACCATGTACATTTTTTAACTATTTTGTATCACTGTTGTACTACAAATATAAAACCTTTATTTAAAAAAAAAATATTTATTATAGAGTAAAACATAACACTGGTGCCACACATGGGAAAAGGAGCCACCAGTTGGCTGCAAATATGTAAGTATACAATACTCACATAAATATTGACTTGATAAAAGTGATTTTTAATGCTATCTTTTAGTCCTGGATATACTAGCTAAGGAAAATATATATAAAACACCCCTTTATATCGCCAATTTACAAAAAGGAGATTAAGAATCTGACTACCTACTAGGGATGACTTCTACAGGCTCCTCTTGTAGCAGATTCCCTTTTTTTTTTTTGCATGTTTCACATATCTGCATAGAAAGCACCATACATGTACGTACGTACCATACGTACCACTGCCAAGTTATTCTCTCTACTAAGATGGAAATATGCATTTTTATTCTGCACCCAAATGTTTCTGGCCACAAAAACAATCCATTCTAAATTTTAGTTTTTAAATTGGTTAAATTGTCAAATGTCCCATTTTTCTGTAAGATTCTTCAATAACTGTGAATGGAAAAGTGAATCTACCTTAAGGCCTTGTTCACACCAAGCGTGTTCCAGAAGCAGAGCAGTTACAGACCCGAGCAAAACTGCATCCAATGTATTCCAATGGTATTTTTAGCTCTAGTTCACATCGCAGTGTTACGTTCCAGAGCAGGTACAAAACTGCAGCAGGCCCTATTTTACCTGCTCTGGAACGCATGCAAATGCATCAAAAACACATGCAAACGCCCTGGAGCGCACTGAAAGCCCATTTAAAACTAAAAAAATAGTTTTTTTTTACCAAAAACGGCCCGGAACGCATCAAAAATGCGGCAAAAAACGCAGCCAAAACCTACTGCACTGCGTGTGCAGAAACTCATGCAGATCTGCTCTGCATTTGGTGTGAACAAGGCCTTAAGCTCAAAAAAGCTATTGCAAAATATGTGATGCACAAATAAAATAACACATGGAAGAGTCCTGAGACAATGTCATTTGTCTTTTCAACTACTTATCATAACACTGTCATATCTATTAAGGAAGGCAGAGCATAGAGAAATGATAATGTACAGTAAACCAATAGCAATCATACTTCAGTTTTCTGTAGTCAAATCAATGAAAGGTGAACTCTCATTTATATGGGTTAATGCCCTTTACACATTCATCTTTGCCTTATTAAACAAGGTCAAGAGGGTCAACCTCAAGGCTGTCAAGAATGATCTATATAGTTTTCTTGTTATATGAAAGCCCTGTTATCTTTATTATACATTTTTATCAAATCTCATAAAGTAAATATAACCAAACATATTACCTACATTTACATACTCACTCTTTCTCTGTCACCTCTGTACTGTATCTCCTCTCTCTCATACGCTTCATCGTCTATATGTCCCTTTTCTCTCTCCTTTCTCTTCTGTGCCTTTTCCATTTGCCCATTCTGGGTCTTTATCTATTCTGGGCTTTCTGCTTTGGTGTGCCCCACTTTCCAATGTCAAACTTCATCTCCTCCCACCTCAGATGAAATTGCTAGCTTTCTCCTTTCTAGTCTCAAATTGGTTGTATACATATTTTTCCCTAGGTCAGCTGTATTGTATGACCTTGCTCTTACCCCAGTGACTGAATAGACATCAGCGCCACCCAAGGCATGGTGTGATTGGAGGAGTTAGAAGACAATATACCCATTATGCATAGGTACACCTAAAATTGATTACTACAAGTTAAGTTTAAACTTTTGCCTTGTTATGCTAATGTAATATTATGTTTGGTTGTAGGTATTATGCACCTAGGCAGCAACACAATGTGTGTGGCTGTGTGCCTTTCCTGGCAGCGCTGCTGCCCTAGGCCATGGCCTTTGTTGCTAGCAGAAATCCAGCCATATTTTTTTGCAAAAATTAAGGCAGTATATACTGCTAATACAGTGCAGACAATACATTTACAAATATACTAACATGAATGGATTAAATTATCTGTATGTAGCCCTGTACTATGGATCATTTAACCCATTCATGTTAGCAGATGATCATTGTAAATGTATTGTTGCAGGCACTCTATATGTACATGTACTATATACTACATATAGAATGCACTGAACAATAGATTTACAATTATCCTCTGCTAATATGAATGGGTTAAATAATCCATAGTACATGATATGTAGCCCTGTACCCCCTTTTCCACTTACAGAGCTAGGTTATTGTTTTTCTTTTAAATAAATATTCATGTAATTTTATTGGTATCTATCTTCATTTTGTACATTTACCAGTAGCTGCCTCATTTCCCACCCTAGGTTTATACTCGAGTCAATATTTTTTTTGTGGTAAAATTAGGTACCTCGGCTTATATTCGGGATGGCTTATACTCGAGTATATACGGTACTCACAAGACACCTATATCCCGGCAGCACAATACAAAATGAACATACATATTTTACCATTTGATTTCTGGTATAGTATTATGTTTTCTATCCACATGCCAGACTAATATTCATTCAAAGCTGTAGCAGTGTCTTAATGGACATGCTGTGATGATGTTGGTGGTACCAAATTATAAAAATTTACAATATATAAATATATATATATATATCAAAATCATTTTTTATCGTTTGGTTCTCTTGGGTCTGAACTATTTGTTCCATGATTTCATTTTCATTGAGTTCTCTGCGGAAGGTTGTGCATTGAGTATAGGGAAGGGAGCCTGATTGTGGGCAGTAGCTGAGAAGAAGTTCATACCGTGGTAAGATAGTTGATTGTGTTTCAACACTTCAAGCAACACACTTTAGGGCACTGCTACAGCTTTGGATGCACATTTGTCTGGCGTGTGAATAGTAAACATCATACTACAGCAGTACTTAAATGTTGTCATATGTATCATAATATCATAATGAACTCCTAGGAAAACAGTATCTTTCCCTGAGAAATTAATGAACACTCCTTTTCATCTCCACAGTAAAAAGAATCTAGCTGTCATGCTGAAAAATTCCTTTATTTAAACTTGCCCAGCCTGCCTCAGTCCCACCCTTGTTCCCCTCCAACACATTTCACCCTATCCAGGATTTAGTCATAGATAGTTGTAGTTGAGTCCTTTTCATCTGATACGCATAATGTCTCCCACTACCACATGTCTAACATATTAGTTGAAAGACTTTAGTGTGATTACCCTACATCAGAAAGTAATCAGCTAGTGTTGCAAACTATATAGTAATACTTGAGATTATTAGCGTGGTGTGATTTGTTTTTATTTTGATTGATATTGAGATCTTGCAGAATACAGACAGATAATTTTATACCTGTGACCCTTTGCATTTGTACATGTCTTGGGTTTTGGTACACATAAACTTTGGGTGTGGCTCAACTGAACACCTTTAGAACATGCAAAGTCTTGGTTGGACATGAACCTGGAACCCCTGATATACAATGCAAGAAGGCTGTCCACTTACCCACTGTGCTTGAAAAAATGCACTGTGGTACATATTATTGTGCATACCAAATGGGGAGCAAGTGTTTGCAGGTAGTGGCATGGTGCTAAACATAGCAGTGGATGGATGAAAGTAAGGTATAGGATGCAGATCTAAGGCTTTGTATAAAAAGATGTAGCGCATATAAGTACAAATGGCGGCAGACTGGGGGGTATATAGTACACTGGACACATATATGATAATGACATTGAAATACTGCACCATTAGTGCCTATTAAGTTCTTACAACAGCTGCCTTTCTAAGCAGATGTATCAAAAAATTATCAGACATGGCCTACAGAAAATCAATGTACAAATCGAACTTACATGTCAAACAGCCAAGAAGACAGATAAGTACAGACAAAATGTGAAGCATCAGCTACACTGACCGCATGCAAATTTCAGATAAGCACTATACAACGCAAACGCTTGCAAAGATTGTCTATCAAACGAATCCAATTTAATGTATTCTAAGGCAGTGACTCATAAATAGAATATACTTTACAGTCCTATCCAGAGTTCAAAAGATGATGTTTTTTTAGTACTGAAATATTTAAATGTATTTTTACTCTTTGAATTCTCACTCAAAATGAATATATTGTTATCTACAGACTGTCTACAGGACTCCATTAAAGATTCCAGATTTTTGTTGCGCTAATTCCACTCACTTCAAGCATTAAATACATTTGAATTCTTGTTTAAATATGTGAAAGGGGTTTAATGCATGATTTACAAATCCCATGGAGCTAAGAAAAAGATCTGTTGTAAACTGGATTTTCATATGGACAATGTTTTTGGTTAGCTGATGCCTCTATAATGACACCAGACAATATCTGCAGTTTACATTGGACATTGCATCTACACACCATCAACCTTCACAAACACTGCACAATGTTGCTTTTACATTTCTAAAATGCCCTCCCTAAAAAGTTCATACACACCCACACGGGCATAACTAGAAATCACAGGGCCCCATAGCAAAATTTTGTATGGGGCCCTGTGATTTCTAGTTAAGCCCACCTGATAACCCAAACAGCCCACCTAAGGGTGACCCTGCAGAGCCCACCATAGACTCTCTATGGTAGGCTCTGCAGGGTCTCAGGCGGGCGGTCAAGCCCTCTTACCTGTCAGCCCTGATCCTCTGTCCGCCTCCTTCTCCTCCACGATCGACTCCTCCGTCACTGGGCCCCGCCTCCTCGATCACTGCCGATGACGGGCCCAGCCACCTCCTGCGAAGGTGCTGGTTGTCACCAACTCAGCAGCCGCTGTGAGAAGGAAGGGAGCATTCCTCCTCACAGCCGCCAGTGACAGCCAGCAGCCTGGCTGTCCGAGCAAGATGCCATAGCGACCCAGGTGGCCCGCATGGCATCAGGGAGATGTCCTGGCCGGGGCCCCGCCGTGCCTCTGGCCCCATAGCGGCCGTCTGGGTCGCTATGGTGATTGTTACGCCACTGCAAACCCACCTCACATCAAATATCATAGCTAGTAAGGGAGTACCTAATGTTTCACTTTAACTACCTTCCGTCCATGGCCGTTTGTGAACGGCCGGACGGACGTCTGCTAGGAGCGGGAGGGCGTCTTGAGACGTCCTGCCCCTCCCCCTTCTCGTGTGCGGCACTCAGCGCGCACACGAGAGGGAAAACGGTAAGCATGTAAACAGCCAGCGATGGCTGTTTACATACAAGCGATCAGGCGTCTCTAGAGACGCCCGATCGCTTGCAGGAGCTGCGGGTGTGCCCCGCTCCCCCCTCCCCCCCGTACCTTTGTCTGCTCGTCGCCGCTGCCGGTCCGTGATCCGATGTGGCCGGTGCGGCTGGGACCGGCACGGCGACGCTCTAACAGCAGATCAAAGGGAGATCATTACTTGATCATCCCTTTGATCTCTCTTCCTGTCCCCGAATGCAGGAAGTGATGTATATTACATCACTTCCTGCATTCAGTGTCACTCTCCGGTGCAGAACACCGGAGAGAAGCTGATGAAGCAGATCTCTGCTTCATCAGCTTCTCTGGGGGTCCCTAGGTGACATCAGAGGTCTTGGAGACCCCTGATGTCTCCATAAAGAGGACCTGTTTGGTGAATTGGCTATTACATAGGGGATTCCTTAGTCCCCTATGTTATAGCAATAAAGTTAAGTCTAAAAAAAAAAGTTTTAAAAAAAATTACAGCATTAAAAAAAAATAAAGAAGCTAAAAAAATATTCACAAATAATAATTAAACAAAATAACACAAAAAATGTTTTAAAGTCCCCCACCCCCCCACATACACACGCAAACATGCGTCGGGTGCGTCTATGTACAAAAACGACGATTGCGCCCATTACGCCTGTTACATATCCCCGCGAACGTCTCAGTGAGAACAATAAGTCTAGGGCCATCAATCACTGATGACACTAAACTGATGAGCGGTAAATACGTTTAAAGCGTCGCCTATGGCCAATTTTGGTTGCGGGAAGTTTTCTGCGATTTCGCGGGCGCGCGCAATTTTAAAGGTTGACATGTTTAGTGTCTATTTACCCGACGTGACCCCGTCTTTTATATTATACCAAAAAATTGGGGTGAAAATAAATGTTTCATAACATTTTATAGGGAAACATGGTTTTTTTTCAAAATTTAGGGTACTTTTTTTGTTATATAGTAAAAAATAAAAACCCCCAGTGGTGATTAAATACCACTAAAAGAAAGGTCTATCTGTCCCCAAAAAATGGTATGAAATTAATTTCAGTACAGCGTTGCATGACGGAATAAACATCAGTCAAAGTACCGCAGCGCTGAATACTGAAAAATGGCCTGGCCAGGAAGGGGGTGAAACACCATGGCCTTTAAGTGGTTAAGCAGCTGTGATGGCCCAAAATGATGATAAGTAGGTGTCAGAAGAGCATGCATATGCTTTATTTAACTGGTTAGCCTACATCTGCTGTTGTGGCTATCTGAGTGAATGGACTTTAAGGGTACCCCTAATTTTACAATGAAAATGTAAAAGTGAAATGGTATCAGAGAAACAAACAATAGCCTACATTGTTTTAAGTAAAACTTCTTTGCAAGATAGAACATGCTAAAACTGGTCAGTTTCATTTGAATCTTTATGTTAGAATTTCACAAACAGCTATTCTGGCAACTCACCCTTGTTATGTTTTGTACTCGGAACAGGCGCGTTATGACATCTTCGTCTACAGAGCCAGACACAAATTGAACTTCCATCGGTCCATATCTGGAAATTCCACTGTCTGGCCAGTACTGCAAGCATGGCTAATGGTGATCACAGAAGAGAGTTAGGAGAGCACTAAAATTATGTCTTGGGGTGTATAAAGGAAGGTAGGGGTATGGAGGGAGGGGGCACATATTACCAATACAATAAATATTTACTAACGCAAAGTACTGGGCAGAATTATATTTATGATGGGGATCAAATAAATATAAACATACTACAAGAAATATATTTTGGGATGCATGCTTTACTTACACCAATAACATAAAAATAGTCATAACTATCACTATAAACAATAGTAGCAGTAACAGGAACACCACACACTGAGTTGCAAAATAATGTTCTTCCTTTAATAGGCAGCAAGAATAAGCTCATATATCGCCGCGTTTCACGCTAGGCTTTCTAACCTTGCCTCACCTGGAGCGGCACGTGGTATTTTTAGTTTAGGATAGATATCACTATAAACAGTCAAAAGTAATTTTTGACTTTGCCTGATTTATGCTATGTACAACTTAAAAGTATACAAACCACTATGGTGTATCTTCATGTAGTAAATCGTTTATCTGACAACAAGAATTTTTATATTGCTAGCAGTAACAAGGCAGTGCATAGGATTCCTGAACGAAACACAATTTTGTAACCGTCTTTCCTATAGCATATACTTCAGAGCTCATCCACACTACACATGTATTGCCATGCTGTTTGACATGAATTAAGCTGCCTGGGGTTCAAAGATCTCTTTTTTTAAAGGCTTGAATGAGACCATGCCAGGCAACCGAGGGAAATGCAGTAAGCACGTTCCCAAGGTGATTGCTTGTTTTTTAAAATGCATGGAAACATTTACAGTGTGTGTGTGAATTAACGCTCTGTTTGCCAAAAGTTATTAAATAAAATGAATAAGTCAGAATGAACATGTTGCATGTAATCTGATTTTAGAGTAGCTCATTGCCATTCTCTGGGTAACTCCAATTTTTTCCATAGAAGCTGTAAAAGGGTATTTCAGTCTATCTTCATTCTCCTTGTGACTGTGCTATAATGAATCATTGCCAGAGGCAATACTAACAGAAGCTAAATGAAGGCCCACTGAAGCGGCCTTATGTGGGGCTACTGCTAATAAGTCTGGTTTTGGTTAAAAAAAAAAAGATAAAAAAAAGCTTCTCCCTCTTTTGCAATATATTCCGTTAAAAATTGTTCTCCCATAAAAGAGTTACAGTATACTGTATATAGCAGTACAGCATGATGGGGTCAGTGATTCAGCATGAAAGGGTAGGTCAGTCTCTTACCCATGCAGAATTAGATTGATTTAGTTGGTTTAACATGACAATGCTGCTACAGCCGTAGTCATAGACTAGCCTCCAGAAGTCTGTGATTGTGTTTTGCAGAGGATGTACAGTAACAATGACATGTGAACTTTTCTTGTAACTCTGGAAAGCAAACAAGAAAAAATATATATATATATATAAAGTGATAATAATTACAAACCAAACATTAACAGAATGTATTGGAAAAACAAATAAATGTAATACTGATAGAAAATCAAAAAAAGACGTAATAGTGGACTGATTATTAAAATTCACAATTCAGACAGAGCAATAGGGCTTGTTATTTAGTAAAATATAATGTTTCTTGCCGTGAAAAAAAAAACAAAAACTGCTGCTCCAATGCTTATGTGGCCTAAAGCCTGGTCAATCTGTGTTACACAGTCTATGGCTACAAGGAGCATTGTGGTTGTTTTACCTTATAGGAGTCTGCAGACTATACCTGGTAGACTTGCAGAGAGATAAGATGATCAGCAAGGGATACAAACTGTGCAGCACTATTATGCTAGAGGCAGTACTTGCACATATAATAGGCCAATATGGCTCCATCCATGTACATATATAAATAGCTATACACAGAAACAAGGTTTTCTATTAATACATATTACTCGCATTAAGCCATTCTCTTTCCCATATATATATTTTTTTTTAAAGATAAGCTGCCATGAGATTGCATTGGTAGTAGCAACAAATGACAAGCTCTAGGACATGTACATTGACACAAGCTATGACAATGCATAAGTGTAAATGGGCCCTTTACAGGGAATGTGTAATTCTTTTTATGTGCAAATGTAAATGTAGTTGCCCTAATGTAATCAGATTTATTGTTATGTGTTAATGATTTCAAATAATTGCTTCAACATGCAGTTTGTAATGATAAAAATAGGGATGG
>NW_017306973.1:285079-300989 GCF_000935625.1 Nanorana parkeri
GCCGGCTCCGTTTGTTGTGGGGCGGGGGGGGGGGGGGGGGGGCTTTTTTCTTGTCATATATACCTGCTGTGCTCCCTGGATAGTACTGCATTACTGTTCTCTATGTCCAGTTTCTCTCAGTCAGCCTAGACTCCAAATGATTCCCAGAAAACAATTCCCTAGGTGTCTTATTCTGTATGGAATTTTTTTTTTTCTCACAGCAGTTGTTCAGAAACCTTGCTGACTTGCACTGTCTGACCTACAGATTGCTGCAAGAGCAAGAATCCACAACTTCTCTATATAAAATGCCATCATGAAAATATAGCCTATTGAGGAAATAAAAAAATGTGAAAATCACATTCAAAATTGCTTTCAGGTAAGCTTTACAATAATGATATATAATGTAGGCTTGCTGAAAACACACTACAATCTCCTTTTAAAGGCTAGATTCAGAAAAAAATACGATAAAGGACTTCAGATGGGGACAGAAAATTTCTGTTAAAGTGGTACTTTGTAATAGATACGTACATCGGTAAGGGCAGCATTAATGTAATTGCTGGTGTCCTCTCCATGAGCAGACAGGAGTAAGGGAAGAGAGCGATCTGGCGGTAATACATCCATACTGCGGTTTTTATCTCTGTTGTGCGGTAACAAAGCAACACTGCATTCTTCAACACCAAGTTGTGCAGTCACTGAATTAAGGGTCTGCAATAAAAAAAAGATATTGGTACAATGCGTAAGAGTATAGACTGTAGGCTTTTCAGCCTTTTTCTCGTTTTAAAGAAATGCGGACTAAGGTTAATGAGCCTGTACTTTGTCCATTCTAAGGTTAACTTTATTGGAGGCACTGCAAATAGTATTTACAGCCTGGCAACAAAATGCCCAGGCAAAGCATTGTGGGGAGGCAAACTGTGATGACAGTGGAAGGTAAGTACTCACAGCATACAGTGCCTTGTGTAAAAGTGAACCTGTTACTCAGGCTGATAAGGACTCTCTCCGGACTCATCTGCAGCTACTGATAAATAAAACTGTGGCCAATCTCAACAGTATGTTTATCTGCCCTGACTTAATCTTCTGGACAAAGTCAAACAGTAGCTACATAGACATAATATTTTTGCTTATTTGGGAAATTTTTACTTTGATACAGGACTGAGTATGATCAAAGCCCATTTCACACACGCCTGTCAGTTCCAATCTGCAGGGGATCCGTACACATCCTCTGCTGATCAGAGCAGTTCTGAACGGATGTCACTATTGTGACATTCATGTCTGTACCAGTTTTTTCTTCCATTGTAAGAAAAAAACTGAACTTACCAGACCCATGTTAGGTCTACGTGGAGTCATATGTAAGCAGACATGTGTTTGTTTACAGCAGATTACCCCCAATCCATCATGATCAGGTCTGCCAAAACGGAACTCTGTTCCATTTGATTCTCTGGACCTGGATAGAGTCACTGGATGCACATCTGTTTAGATCCGCCTGCCCACAGACTAACATTGGGCTTCCGAACAGGCCCACCTGAAAAACTGTCAGGTGGATCCGATCAGATCACCCAACTGAAAGGACTCTAAGCGTTTAAAAACCAGTTTAAATACCAATAATGGCAACCACTAGTTCATTAAACAGAAAAGTTGTTTAATGCAACATAAATGACGTACAACCATAAAAACATAAAATTGCATTGGTTTGGAATTGTACAGTACCTGGAATTCGTCCCGCAGGTGTGTCGAATTGCTCTGTGTGTCTATCTGCAGCATCTCCTTGTATGTTTGTTTGAAGTCACAAATTGGTATCGCTGTATCACCGCAAAGGCAGGCCTCCAGGATTGCATCATGGATAAAAACATACTGCTCCTGGATCAATCGAAATGCATGCATTTAATTGTTGGCAAACATTTTGGGGTTCATTTATAAAAGTTCTGCATGGCGTATAGCTAGGGAGATACCATTTGCACAGCACTAGCTGGTGAAATTCCTACACTTGTCAGCTCCATCTATGGGGCACTAGTGCCATGGGAATGGCATCCAACCAGCTATGCGCCAGGCAGAACATTTATAATTAAACCTCTTTGCTTTTTAGTATTTTTTCTCCAATGTCAGTGCTTTACCCTTCTATCCCATTGACCATAACCAGCTATATTACCTGTGTTTGAACCATGTTTATACGTCGAGAGCAAAGTGTTTTGACACAGTTATAAATATCCACAACCCCTTCACATTCCGCCATGTCCAGCATTACATCCAGGACGATGTAGCAGCCTGTCCTTCCAGCTCCTGCACTGTACGGAAAATTGGATTTAAGGTAAAGCCACACATTGAAAAAATGTGAAACACCTTAGGATAACAGTGCACATGCTATTACTGACCTGCAATGTACAACAACAGGTCCAGCATCAGGGGGTGTGGAGGACTTGACTCTTCGGATGAAGGCAAGCAACCCTGTGGCATGAAATGGTACACCGTGTTCTGGCCATGAGAGGAAGTGGAACTGCTTTACTTCATGTCTGGCAGTATAACCACGCTAGAGAAAGGAAAAACAGGTGTGTTGGTCTCTATCATTTATCAGGAAAATTAGTACCTGACAGGGAACATCCAATTTGCAGACAAGATTAGTGATGACTCAACTAAGGTAAGAATGGAGCTGCCTACAAAACAAATATGTAGTGTGATCATTTTCTCTCTCCACAATATCAAATCAAGTACCCTATCCCCATACTTATGTATAATTTAGGAGGTGAGTCCTATCCTGTTGCTTTTTACAAAAATTACTTATTTGAGGCACACAATCCAATGCAAAATATTCCAATCAACTATAGAGACGTATAAGAAACAAAATATCATTAAACAAGCTTCAAGTGAATCTATCAGTAATTATAGAAGTCTGCATTAACATAATTCTGATATTATATAGCAACAGTGTAAACAAATCTTGAATTCCTGAACTTCATTTAAGTGACCCTGGCCTGGCAGGATCATCTTGGGAGAATCATGTCATCTACTGCAGGCAAGAGGAAGCATTTTCTACGTCTCCCTCCTTCGAGGGATCACTAGCTGTACGTTTGTTTTAACATTTTAACATTCTGGCAGTTTACAGGGTGAAAGACAGCAGACACCACATGTGTATGCACAGCCAAGAACATACAGACTATTGCAAAAGCACTAGAATTTTTTTTAGAATTGCGTCATCTCTGTCCAGGAAGTAGATGTTGACCCTGGATGATCCTCGAACAAAGATGCCCCTGAACTTTCAGGGAGACAGAAAGATGAAAGTATTGTCAGGGATTTCTGTAATTTCTGTTTTAGCTAATAAATGCATCTAATTATTTCATTAGCACATTCCTTAGCATGCATGTACTTTACATGGAAAATAATTCTAAACAAATAAACATATTGAAAGTTATGCATAACCAAGGATGAATCTATATTAACAGAATAGGCATAGGTGCCATTGGCCTTCTTTCTCCATTGTCATTTTCAGTGGGTGCGGTAGTAGAAGTGCTAGTAATCCTTCCTGGTAGAGCTTGCAAGTGCCCTGATTAAAGCTGAAATGTAGGCCTTGCATATAATACTTGGCCCTTGTTCACTCCTCCTCCCTGATAAACATGGCATTAAAACGCATCAATTCATTTCGTTTTGAGACCAAGTGATGGTATCACATGGACTGTCTGCTGCTCTTTGCTTCAGGTTTGGAAAAGGGGGCCAGCAGGCTCCAGTAAAGTCACAGCTTTTTTACCCAGTTCTTTTTCAAAAGAATTATGTGAAAGAATACATCCCGGGATCCCCTTAGATGTTCTTGCTTCTCCCTGCTGACCAGTGGGTGCCTAAGCTGCGCATTCTGCTGGTTGGTTGTAGGTATGCAGGGAGGGATACCGGTGATCGTTCACATAAAGCTCAGGAACAAAATGACAGATAGCAGAAAAACTAATAGCCGTGTGTGTGCGCGTGTGGAGGGGTGGTCAATGACAGTAGAGATCTGAGGGATAAGTGGTTAATAAACGATGGAGGTCCTTCAGATAGGAAATGAAGGCTGGCTCAAGATACCTGCTGCAAGTTATATTCTGGGGATGCACGTTTGCAGGGAATTGAGAATAATCAGTTTCAACAAAGGAGAGGACTTGCTACAGGTGTGAGTAAAACAAAAGGGTAATAGTGGGTAAAATAAAAGGGAGTGGGTACCTTGGACATCTGTAAATGTCCGAGGTACCCAAATGGACATGACTGTGGGCTGAATTTTTTGCCATTTAATTTACTTAATGAATTTCTTAAAGTATATCTAAAGTAAAAAACTGTCATATTTTTGCCATCTATTTTCCATTCTCAGAGATTTCCTTCACTTCCTGTCCTGCAGACTCAACAGGAAGTGATAGGAAATCTCTCCAGATGTATATCCCCTCTTGGACAGATGCAACTAGAACAAGTATATCCACATTGGAAGATTTCTATTCCTGTTCTCAAGACAGCTCAAAAATTTGGATTTTCACTCACTTTCAGTGCCAATGGCAATAGTCACCAGGTCACATACAGAGGGTGAATCTTCCTAGCAGGGAAACAAGTGGCAATAAAAGCCTTACAGAGGTTCTAAACCTTCCATGCTGTTCAAGTTTCAAGTACACATTCAGCAGATTCAATAAAATAACACACATCGCAGTAAAGACATATCCTAAAAGCTAGTAACAAAGCAACACAGGCATTCTACCAAGTGCACTGAATATATTTTTTAGAAGAGAATTTGTGATCTTCAACCTGAAAATGTGCCGTAAACAGACAACTTTAATGCCCAAATACCAAACAATTGAATTCTTTGCATGCTGAGAATTTGCTGGTGCATAGAATTCTCTTAAGTGTCTAGTGAATGTTTGACATTCAATAAACCAGCAAAAAGGCACTTAATGATGAATGCTGAATTGTATTGTTCACAATCCCACTTCTGACTTCATCTCTTACCCGTTCCAGAGCAAGTGTCCTCACTGTATACTCTGACAATGTTTCTGTGTTGAGTAAAGTTATGCGAATATCTCCATATGTTTCCGTGGTATCTGGCCAATACTTGCTGCACTTTACCTGTGTAGGGTGTCAGATGTAAAGGTTTACAGACAGAAAAATACATTCAAGCTCCCATGTTTGTACTCATGGTCTAATCTTAATACATGAAACCTTAGAAAGTGGAATACTTATAAATAATAATAAAATGTATAGCATTTCACATTTTAACTTTTATTTACAATGTTTAAAACAACAAATTCATTTTTTTGTTGTTGTTTAATTCAGCTAAATGAAATGTGGCATATTCATTTTCCAGATTTAACTTTCTTATTTGCTACTTAGGTGGTCATAATAATCTGGCCACTCAGTGTATATATATATATATTATATTATATATTGTGTACAGCACTCAATAGCCCAAGCTTAAAAAAGAAATATAATCATCCCCTCCCAGCCCACTATGTCCAGATGGTGCCAATGTATAGACACTCAAAGATAGGCAAACAGCTTATGCTGCACCCTCTCTTTAAATCCTGTAATGTTCCATGAATATAGTGTCATTAGCTCATGTATCTTATACATCTTTCTATGTAAATAACAATTTTCTATAAATAGTATAAAAAATAAACGTTGGTTTATATCTTATAAGCTTAAAAACAAAATAAAACTGACTAAAATCCATTATAGTTCCTTTTTACATTTGTCATATTATTTTTTTTGTCAGACTACAGAAACTTTGTTCACTTCAAAGGGCCCCAATATATTAAAATACAGGTGTGATTTCTGAGACACAAACTGATCTGCAAAATTTGAGTTGGCCATGGGCAGTGCAAAACAGGTAACTTAAAAAGCCTATGCCACCATCTTTCCCAGCGTTTGCATTTTCAGCCTCAGCAGGACGTTGAGTAAGAATGTAATTTACCATGATAAAAAAAATCTGCCCACATTATGCACCAGTTAGACTTGCACAGCCTGAAGAACTTAAGAGATAAGCAAGACCCAATGACAAAGACAGATAGAAGGAAGGGACAATATGTCTGTACCCCCCTGCAGGCTAACATGAATGTATTGCTTCTTCTCAGAGCGCTAACAACAAAAATAATGTACTTTGAATGGAGCATATTTTTCTCCAGGAAGATGATAAAAAGGCATGAGAAAAATGCTTAGATGGCACATGGAGTCCATCCAGGCAAGCAGAAGGGGAAGTATGGTTCATGAAGTGTGTTAAGCCTACGACTGTGTGATGGATGCAATACAAGACACACAGTGATAAAGAGAGTAAACTAATTACATCGCCTTCACGTCAGCAATGTTTGGGAGGGCGCTGAAGGAAGACTGCTAATGAGAAGGGAAAATTAGACCAGCAGAGACCAAACAAAATCATTACAGTTAATGGAGATTTACGAGAAAACACAATTTAAAAAATGATCTGATGTAAGGAACATTGTTCTTAATTACCCGTCAGAGCAACACGGCGACAATACTAATCATATTAGCCATGCAGAGGAGCATCCAGTTCAGAGCAACAACTGCTATTTCTCCTTGCAACTTCACGTCTACGTGGCATAAGCCATATTCGTATGAATATAAATATGTGAGAAATATCAAACATCTGCTGGGTTCTGTTTTTCCTCCTTTTTGTCTATATATGATTATCCCATTCATAATCTACCTTTATGTCACTCCTTCCCATAGCTGCAGAGCCAACACATTATGCATTCAAGAAATGGGCTTAATCAATGTACTGCTAGTCTCCCTCAGCTGGGAAAGATTAAACATGGATCTGTGGATTTCTCTATCAAAGGAGTTAACCATCAGTCTGCTGAGTTATTTCTTAGCCACAGGCAAACTTCTAATATTTGTGAAAACAGGAATCTAGCAATTTCAGCTCACAACACTTATTTTAAATAAAGCTGCCACGACAGATACAATTCTGACCTCTCTTTCTAAAGATTCTAGGTGCCTGGCTGCCGTACTGTTTCCCTGACTTTAAAGTGTATCCCTGGCCTTTTTTTGGGGGGGGAATGGGGAGTATTAGATTGTGTCAAGTTTTTATTGGTGTCTGTGTCCTCTATTTGTACTGACTACCGTTGTCATTGATAAGAAGAATGGAGAGAAATCCAAAGTTTTACGGGGTTACTCCGGGGTGGTACCGACCAGAATAGCAAATCAATGAGAATAGTAAAAAAAAAAAGTTGAAAAAATAAATTGAAAAATGTAAATAAATGTAAAAATTAAAACCTGAATAAAGATTTTTTTTTCAATAAAAAAATAAAATTGGGCAGAGCTAGCAGTGACAGTTAGCTACGCCCAACTGTTTCCTATTGGCCGGCACCTGCTAGAGACTTCTAGCAGGTCCTGGCCAATGAATAACAACTGGGCGGAGCCGGCCGTGACGCCCAGTTGTTATTGTTTAATTACTGTTCAGCGTCCCCAGGTGATTTGGGGACACTGATCTGTCATTACAACTGGCGGAGCCAGTCGTTCGCCCAGCTTCAGGTATCACTTCGGCTCAGTCGAGCTGAAGCATATGCCTTCAGCTCCGCTGAGCTGCTCGGCCGCCGTCGGCTGCAGTACGAGCTCTAGTGAACAGCCCGTACAGCAGTCCTTCAGTTCTACTGAATTGAAGGGCTCCGGGGGCCGAAGAGAGCCGAAGGATCAGCCAAAGCTACGGTTGGATCCTTCGGCTCCTTTGTGAATAACCTCTTTATTGTCCCCAGGGCAATAGGTATTGGGTAATCTTCCAATGGAGACAACTGTTCTTGGGACAACTAAGAAGAAAATTCCCCCCACTTTGTTGCATTTCTGGGACATAGGGGTTGATTTACTAAAGCAAAAAGGCTGTTCACTTTCCAAGGGAATTTGCACTTTGCATTGGTAATATTCCCTTAGCTTAGACAATTTGGTGAAAATTCACTTTGCAAAGAATACCCAAATCACATGCAAGGAAAATAATGATTGGATGATGGAAGTCAGCAAAGCTTTACATTGTTCAATACGCATTCACTATTCCCTTGAACAGTGCAATTTCCCTTACAAAGTGGACAGTATCTCTGCCTTTCTAATAAACCAACCTCATGAGGTGATGGGAAACTTCCCAAATCATACACAAATAGGAAAATATAAACAAGTAGGGGTTTTAACCCTTCACTACTCTATCCAGAACTAAAAAAAATGGCTACACATACATTTTAATATTGTGAGTCACTAACATGGAACAAGTAAAATACTTCTCTCCAAGCTGCCTAATCTGTGTACATGTCTTCATGAGAAACTCAAAGCACTGAAGCCATTAAGTCAGAATAACTGCAATTTCCAGAAAGAACTCAGCAATGGCAGTCTCCCTGCTTCTCTTTTGCCAGGTGTACCTTTAAAAAATTTCAGTGTAAAATATAAGAGAGCCTTAGGGCTGACATATGCATCCTTTACTCACTACTTTATGAATCATTGACCTGAAACAAGTTTGTGCATAGAAGATGTTGGGACACCTGATATGGCCATGCTTGTTCCAGGTCACTGATTTACTAGGTAGTAAAGGATGAGGATTACATCTGTGGACCCTACAACTAAGCAGATGCATGTTTCACAAATTAATACCAACAGATTCACTTTACACAAAATAAGCTGTTAAAAGTTAATTGTTATGTATAAACATTTAAAGTGACAGATAGCAAGCAGACAATCAGTGTATCAGCAGTGGCAACTACAAACAGGTCTGCGACCAAGAAGTGACAACACCAATCCCAAGGTTCAATGATGCAACCAAGTATCCCAAGCAGCCACTACTAGCCTACCACTGCTGCCCCTTCCACAAAAAAATTGAAAATACAATCTAGCCCATTCTTATATCTGCATGAGTGAGCATTCAAAGGCATCAGGCTCTTAGCTTCTGAAATACCTTTATGATAGGTTTATCTTGCATTTACCCTGCATTCACATTGCTCCATGCTGATCCTCCATATGATCCAAGTCAGACTGCATTCAACCCCCATCACAAATGCAAACAACCAGCTAAGAACAAAGGTCCATCCACACAAGCCCAAAAGAAGAACATAGTTGCATTGCAAGTATATTAAGAACTACAGCATCAAGTTCAGATAAACACAACAACATGTAGCACATAAACAAAACATGTTCTCTTTAGTACCATAAATAAAGAAAAGGTTGCACAAGTGGGATTTCATATCTTAAGAAAAACTCAACGGTATAGCCTAAACTCCAGCACCATGTAACTGCTCATTTTTAAGCACAGGTAAAATTGATAGAAAATCAAGGAGGAATGTAAAAGTTGTGTAAGAAATCTGAGAGCTCAGGGTAATAAGCCTTAATCAACATATTTCTCCAGGGCTGGTGGGCTGTTCATAAATGTATTTTGTAGTATTTTGCAACCTCAAGAAAAAATGGAATGGAATATCTTTTGCACTCAACACTATATATAGAGTATACAACATCAAGAACATCTATCTCTGGGTATTTACACTAATATAGGCCAAGCAGCTAGCCATCATAATTTTCATCATGTACTTCCTTCAAACATACAACATATATAGTAATCAGGATCATACATACCCTTCCAACTTCCACCAGCTTGGTGATCATCACTATACTTGAGCAGTGTTCTTGCCAGACCATCCTCCAAAAATCATAGATCATGTCTTGCTTGGGACCTGCAGTGGATCAGTAATCAGACAGCAATTATGCATTTCTAGAGCTGATTACATGTAATAGGTGCTTTATCATGCATCATTGATGAATCTCTGATTACAAATGAATACTGGGCAATGTTGACGTTCCCACTCAAATATTATTAGCTATGCCACATACTCCATTTGTTTTATATGCTGCTACAGAGAGAAGCACAAAGTATGAGATCAATTAGAGCTAAACAGGAATTTGTAGCATGCGTTGTGCCTGCCCATGGAGGCCATATGCATTCAATACATTTATAAAACATATTTAAGTCTTTGAATGCATTTTTTATATAATTTGCCGTTGTTATGTTGTATAAAATACTAGTTATCTCACAAAAGTTTGTAATTAAGGAAGTTTGTTACCAACATTAGCAGCAATAAAATAGAAGTGCTGATTTTACCATAACCACCCACCTTGTGTAGCAATGAAGTGGTTTGATCTGTGATAACCCTACAAATAAAAGAAAAACAAAGGAAATATGAATAATAAAGTGCTACCTTCCAGTTTGTCCAAAAATCCCACCATGCATTTCAGCAAGCACTGTGATCCCACAAAGAGGACAGGTAGGGGAATAGGCTCAGGGGGGACAGACAAATGTTGTGTGCTTTTCACATAACACTTACACCACAACCTTTACAGGACTCAAACAAGTTTTAAAAACCAAGATTTGGGGTAGTGTCACATGGATACATACTGCAATCAGGGCTTAGAGCTCTATTAGCCTGTGCAATGTAATTATTGCTCATAGAGCATAGTTGTTCCAAATGTAATCAGTGCTAATCCTGTTTACAGGCAAAAAAAAAGATTTATGAAAAGAATGAATAGCAAAAAGTGTGCTTGTAGCAACCAGTCGGCGTTTAGATATTTCTGTGCTAAAGAAAGAATAATTACGCCACCAAACTGCTTATTACAGGCAATGTAAACACTTTTTACTCCAGGTTTAATTAGTGTGGCCACATAGTGCCATGTGACTCTACTCATAAAATAAAGACAAAAGAGAATAAAAATGAGAGCTTAATGGTGAAATGGCAAGTGGAAAGGAAGCCATTCTTAAGAGAAACCTTAAAAAAAATATATTTTAGGTAACAGTTAGTGACAAATTAAAAGATCAAGCTGAAATCAAAAGCGATATGACATACCAAGTTTGAATTATTAACATGATTATGAATTTGTAATCTGGACCAGATTACTAACCTTTGACTGAATGATGCATTTGTATGGATAATGAGGATGAATGAAATATGGAGCATTATCAGAGGAAGAAAGGGAGGAAAAGAGATTCCTGAGAAATACTGGGTAAATAGAGAAAGCATGAAAGATGATCATGTACAGAAAGGCTTAGGAAAAAGGAAGGAAAAAGAGAGAATAAAAAGGGTGATCGTAGAGAAAAATAAGGACAGAAGTACCAGGGTTTTGGGGAAAAAGCTGGAAGTTATTGATTTATTAGAATATATGTATTTTGATCAAAGGGTACTAGTTGCCTTAGTACAAGAGAGAGGTAAAATTCCAGCAGTTATCCCAGGCACTAATGCACCTGGATGTGGAAGGTAGGGGGTAGGATCACAAGCTTAATACTCACTTCTCGGTTAATCCGGATCTACCGGTGATCCCATAGACAGAAAAACAGAATGACGGGGCCAGAGATTTCAAGAAAAGCAAAAAGGCAATAAGAAAAATGGAAGACAGATGAACGAAGACAGGAAATGAGGATGGAGATAAACATCGACAGTGGAATGAAAAGAGAGAAGAAGTGCAGCAGAGAGATGGCAGAGAGAGAAAAGGGAGATGGAGAAAGTCAGAAACATTTATAGAACCGGTCATTATAATATGAGTCCAGTTATGTTAAAGAGATGGGAGACAGTGGTGAGGATAAGGATACAAAATGTAGAAGACAGACAGAAGGGCAGCAGAGAAAAGAAAGGATAAAGATGCATTAGCAGAAACAAAAGAAAGGGGCAGTATAAGAAGTTAAAAGGCACCAGTAATCACTTTACAACATAGCAGATAATAACTAGGAAGAACAAGCATACAAGTGGGGTACATTTGGTGGAATGTGATCCTTAAGTTTGTACATCCATCACTGCACATTTAAAAAAAAAATACCTGTACCATGTTTTGTGTAAAACAGGATCAAGTATTTTACAAATAGATAAAGCACCACATAAACCATCGCAAGACACATTTGAATGAAGGAACAAAGCCTAAGAATAAAAAATATATCTTAAACAGTATTTTAAAATTTGATAGGTAGCCTATCAGTCCCTGAAGCTTCAAAAAGAAATGAAGAAGATGGAATACTCCATTTTGTAGGGGGTATAGTAGGGCTTTTTAAGCATTTACTTGACCCATATGTAAAAGATAGGAGCATTAAGTCATCCAAATAGCAGTCAAGTTTGAATCGGGAGGGTTTAAGAGGTTCGCCTCCTGAGATTTAATATGTAATTATTACAGGAGGGATGAGGTCTCCTCTATAAAGATGAGCCAGTAACTTGACACATATTCAAAGATTCTCTGTTTAAAGAAAACTATTCTTCCAGATTATGAATGCCGAGTTTAAGGTGACAACTATTTACAAAAGAGGGGTTCTGTATATATTGTTTATATGTATCCTACACCTCCCACTCCTGTTCTTGTGTTAAAGAATCAGGTTGAATTTTAAAAAAGTAGATCTTCTATTATGAGGATCATATACACAGAAGACCTATGTTTTGGTAGTTAGATACAGTACATGTAATGCCAAGTGTAATACATTGAGAATTAATTAAATAATTTATATAATTTTGAGTTCAAACGAGTCTGGGGTGAAGTTTCTGCTCATTCTCAAAACATACACTTAAGCATATAAAGTAAGTTAAGATAATATAGGCTTTGTTGGTGCTGCATTTAAAAATATGTAACTTAGGGTTAAATGCCCAGCACAGAATGTTAAGAAGTACAGCACTGACTCAAACAACCATTTTGAAATCTGTTTTTTCCTTATTGTGTTGCTGTCGGAGGAGTCAAATGCTCCACTGCAGGCCGTGGTAGAATGCAAAGATAAAAAGTAGGTTGTAAAATACACACGGGTAACCTTTGGATGGCTGTATTTATGTTGCTTATCTTATTCTTTACTAAGTTTATGTTTGCAATTAAATTATGTGACACTGGTATAAAAGGGGAAGGCCTTTTATACAGGTTATCACAAACCTGGAACATAAGCAACATAAACAATACAAACAGCCATGATCTTTCATTCTTTTCCCATTATTCCTGCCTCATTCTTTTGCTGCAGTACCCATACGACATTTTTAAGCATTAAGGTACCCCGCAAGCTCACATCTGAAACCTGGGATATAGGCATAGAAGAGATTTATTTCATGTGATAATGAACTGAAACTAGACTTCAAATCATGATAAGGGCCTCTGCTTTATCATTTAACACACGCTGTTCCTAACCAAGGAGCCAGCCCGTTATCTAAAACATTTCACAACACATTTTAAATGAAAATGAAAGTTACTTTACAAAATCAGTTTCCATTCCAATTGGTACATGATACATCCAGTTCATTTTAGTGGAAGATAATAGTCTGGCTCAAATGCAGGCAATTTAAGAACAATAGTCATTACAATTGTGCTCAAGGTTCAGCATTCCAAAGTGTTACATAGAACATAAACTTAAATGTGCTGGCACACGATGTGGACAAAGCAGCTGCAACCTATTGTACTTTGGCAAACATGCATGTTAACTGTGATGGAAGAGTGTCATAAAAGGCCATGGTGCCGTACAATAAAGGTGTATGGATAAAAAAAATTGCAAGTGCATGCACACAGTATTGTCAGTGCATAGTTACCTATCTTTAGCTCTACACGCTTATTTTTATATTTTGGCTGTTCTGTTAGTAATTAACATAAATATAACGCATTTTATTTTCACTAAATACTTCAGGAGACCCAGAAACAAGACACAGTATTTTCATTTCACCACTGAGGGAAAGGTAATTTATTTTATTCTGCATTACCTCACCCATGGTGCCGAGTAATATAGCTGCCAGAAATGTAAAGCATAAAACTGGGACACAATGAAAGTGAAATGCCACAGGCAAACTGAGGTATGGTCTACCGCACCCCCAGCACAATACATGACTCTTGCCAGGCTAAGCTTAGCTTCCATCATTAACAGGGAAAGTATCACTTTTTGGGCCAATTTGCTTACTTCTACATATTTATAAATTACATTTTTATGTAATTGTTTTTAATCATCTGTAATATATATATTTAGCACATTGTGTATTCTAATAAGAGAGCTCCATGTACACTTTGAGGTATGTTGCGTATAACTGAGGTAAGATGGTCTGGTTTCAGCTAGGAGAGTGGGGGAGGGTTTGTCATTGTTGTCTGCCTCACTTTGCAGTCTGTCTATGATGATCTTCCTGCTATTCGTGTCCGTTTCATAAATGAGCTGCAGAAAGCTGCTGTCTGCTGACTGCAAGTAGTAAATATGAAAGATTTCTACCTATATTTAGGGATGTACCCATACCGTACTAGTAGTGGTGCTGATACTGAGTATTTGGGTGAGTACTCGTACTCGCCCAAATGCTACTGATTCCTATCTCGATACCGGAACTTTTGGTATCAGGAAGCCGGGGCGACTCATTACATGCTACCCAGCTTCCTGATTGTATGGGAAGCCGGCTCCATGCTCCTCTTCACCTGGTGACGAGGGAGCATGGAGCCGGCTTCCCGGCCAAACATGTAATGTCTCGCGGCCCAGCTTCCTGACTGGTCGGCAAGCTGGCCAATCAGGAAGCCAGGCGGCGAGTCATTAACCACCCCCGGCTTCCTGATTGGCCAAAAAACCGGCTCCATGCTTCCTCATCACCTGGTGATCCTTAATGGGACTTCCGGTATCAGTATCGCCGAGTAACTGAAAAATAATAATATCGGTACTCGTACTCGATACCGAAAAGCCGGTATCAGTGCATAGCTATAATTTCATTTTTACTACAAAAAAAGGTTTTACTAATATAAAAATAAATATATTAAAATTATGAATACACTTTGAATGAGTACTCTTAATATTACTATCAAACATTGAGGGTAGATAAATGTTTCCGTACCTTGTGTTTTATAGTGGTTTCTCTATAGGACTATGAGGACATTTAGGATATTCAGTGGGATATTTTAGTTGAAAAAGCTGAGCTTGGATGTCAGAGGGATACAGTGATTGTTAGAGATCTCCCAGGTGGATTCTGGGCGGCAAGGACTGAACTTGACCAGTAGATTTTGTTAAAAGACAATTAAAACCTTTTTTTGCGGCTTTAGTCCTCTTTTGAGCCCCCTAAATCAGCGTTGTTGGGGTTCGGAGAGCAACTTAGCAAGTTGGAGAGCTACTATACTGTAGAGCCCGGGAGCAGAAAGTCAGACATTTTTCTTGGGGAAACAAAATTCTCACTTCAGACACATATAGGACCCAGATACTCTAAGGGTTTCAGCGCTCATATCTAAGGGTTCAGTATCCAACCAAACCTTTTTAAGGTCTGAACTGTCTGCATAACCTTGTTAATTAGATTCTATGCTGTTTCCTCAATACGAAATCGACCAGGTTACCCACAATAGGAAAAATGTGGGAACATAGTAAGGCTAGTATGAATGCCAATACCTTGGTGAACACTTAGAATACGGACGAGAGACCAAATGGTAGGGCTACAAATGGGTAGTGTTGTGCACCCACAGCAAAAAAAAATGGGGATATGTATATAGCCCTCCTTGATGTCCACAGATGCTAGAAAGTCTTCCTGATGGAGGGAGGCTCTAACAGAGCTGGTGGATTCATGCAACATTTTTGTACTCCAATGAAGACATTTAAAACCTTCAGAATCAAGATGAACCGTATGCCCCTTTTGGTTTTGGAACAGTGAAAAAGTTTGAGTACAAATCCTGAAATCTTTCTGATGATGGAACAATGGCAAAAACCTCCTGGCTCAAGAGATATGAAAGCGCAGCATGGAAGTCTGCTAGTTTGTGAGGACACAGGCATGTTAGTCAGCATGAAACGGGGAGGGGGCAGAGAGCAAAACCTTGTAGCCTTTAAAAATCATGCTTCTTACCCAGGCATCTGACATACTTCCTGACCAGGTATCCACATAGGCTAACAGACATATCCCCCACACTTTGGGAAGTCCCTTCATGCAGAAAATGACTTTAGATTTAGGGGCCCAGGGTTTGCAATAGAACTAGGCTCCTGGCCTTGAAGGTTGAAGCCTGGGAGTAACAAAAG
>NW_017306973.1:301032-304625 GCF_000935625.1 Nanorana parkeri
TTTGTGGTTTAGGCTTCTTTTGCTAGGAGAAATGGGTACTATTAACCCAGTGCCATCCTATTTAAGGGTTTCCAAAGAGATATTCACCATCCAAAGGCCACCAATATTTCAGCCAAAGAGTTCTCCAAATATTCAGACAGGAGACTTATTTGGGAAATAGGATGGGCAATGTCAAATTAACCTCTACGTAATGGTATAGGGCTGAAGGTATAATTTCCAAACACTCTACAAATATACAATAATTAGTAGTTGAATCCTTCTACATCCGTTTAGTTCATTCCCTTAACGTTTGGCAGACTGACATCACAGCTGTGGCAGGTTGCATAGTAGGGCCTGCTAGCCAAAACAATGTTTTGGGTTTCTAAACATTTACCAATGGGATCCTTAAAAATTGGTGCACTCTCTATAGGAATGGTCAGTGTTTTAATGAGGAGGGATAATGCTAGATCCACAGTGGGAACACCTCTTCTCAAACAAGTATTGGTCTGTAAAGCATTTGGGAGGAATGAATAGTTTCTCAGGGGTTTACCAGTTACCAAACGGAACAGGCTCAAGTAAGGAGTGTACCAGAAATGTTCTGATAGTCTTGGGGATTTTCAGAGATGCCAGACTAGTAAAAGCACAACTAGAAGTTAGTCTGTTGTACTACTTTTAAGGTGGTGCGCACAGCATCAATAAGAGCAGATACAGTATTTTTCAGACTGGGGACTATGGCAGCTGCCTGTGGCTCCTTTGAAACAAATTCATCCATCAAAGATTTATGGGACTCTTTCTCAGACAGAACCTCAGCAACAAAAAGCGCAGAGGTATGCCTGCCAAAGATTCTTTAGGAGGAGGCGTTGGAGCACACTTGCAGCCTCTGCATTCCGAACCAGCAATCACAGTTGCAGTTTGCCCATAAAACAAGGCATAGCTGCAGCGAACTTATCTCTGGATAAGGCAGAGGAGGGGACCACACCTGATGGAGTCTCTTGTCCAATTCCTCCTGAAGGCAGCAGTGTAACCCAGGTGTCTCTGAACAAGTGAATGCTGTGTCCCTTATTGAACAAGAAAGAAAAAGCCTTATGACACCTGTCCAAACCATCAACGCTTTTATATTTTGAAACTACTCTTACCCATTACACCAACTGACAACTGGCTAAATTTTTTAATAATCTATGTAACAGAATCACTACCTTTTGAATCAAAGAATAGGCCTCACGGAAATATTACAACCTTTCTAGACCTGGTTTTGAAAATGTTTCTCTGGAAGAAGCACTTCCACTTTTCCTACTGTATGTGTAAAATATTTATATAGTACTACCATAGGCGTGCGCAGCCTATTGCAAAAGTACAAACATACACACCTATATATTCAGCATCCCAGATTCCCATCCCTTCAACTGTCCCTTTCTTCTTCCAGCAGGGGTACAGTAATAAAGCAGGGAGCTTGGCAGGTGGTCATGTGACCACCTACCCGGCTTTCTGACTGGACGGGAAGCCTGGAAAGCTGCAGCCACGCTCCCTTGCAGCTTCCCAAGCACCGAGGACTGCTGCTGTTATGTGAGGAATGTAAGTGGCAAGTGCTGCTGCATTCTGTATCGCTGAGCTGGTCATAGAGAGATTTTTGTGATCTCTCCACTGGCTCAGTGACTAAAAAAACGTCGCCCACTGTTGCGGTTTCAGTGTTGTGCTCAGGGTGATTATGAGGTGCCCAGGCACACCCTCTGCACACACCTATGAGTACTACACAGAAAACATTCCTAATAGGTGATCTGTACAACTTGTAAATACTAAATACATATAATACTTACATCAATGTAGTTGGCATTTATCTCTTCTGAGCTGCATTCCGTCTGAAGAGGGTGGAGTCGGACGCGGTGCCTCTCATCTGAAAATAAAATTTGGCAGCTGTAACAAACAATACTAGGACCAGCACAGAAACACTATATACCCAGACTTTACCACATACAGTTTGGTGGAGGTTCTTGTCTTCCTTTTCCTTTATCCTTTTTCTTAGTCACATCCCAGTCAAAGAAGCTCTGAAATACAATAAACATCAATTAGGCAAGTAAGCATATTATAATAAGGGTAGTCTTTAGGTCATTCAAAACAGTAGGCCAAGCCAGAGCTGGTCTCATTTAAATAATATGTAAGTGCTGACTAATGAAACTATGGGGTATAAAACTGCTGTTTTAAGGTGGAATTGCTCTCAATGTCCAAGCCACCATATTCTTGAAGAGAATACGTCCTCTCAAAAATGAGAATTTGACAATTAGATGGGGTGTGTAATACCAATAGTTCAGAATTTACTGTCCATATACCTCCACGGGGCATGTCTTGCAGGGGGTACTGTGGCTGGGCAATTTAAGGTCACGTACAACTCTGTAAGCTATGTGCATGCTAAATATTCAAAACAAGCTTAATTAGCCATTTTAGTTATTACAAACGTATAAAGAATCATAAAAAAAGAACTCATATACATATAGAGATATAGCCAATAAATGTACACGTTTGAGGGGGTACTTGAAATAAAATGACACACCAAGGGATAAATGGAAAACATTTGGTATAATAAAAGTGAGAAACATTGCGTTAAAGCACACACTATTCTGACTCTTTAAAGCATATTCAGGGTTAAGTTTAGGTCCATTGTTTTTCAGATTTCATTCTCATTTTAAAAGAATACATTCATCACGACCCAACCTATAATGTCTCAATTAATACACAGAAACAAAGGGACAGGACCATGTACTGCCTGCACTAGAATGTGGTTTGAGGGGCATGTTATGCCTTTATTACAATATGTTCTGAAATGCTTGTTCTGCCAACTGTTCTAGAATATGGTCCGAAGGACATGTTATGTCTGTTCCAGTGGCGGAACTACCGCCGGTGCAACCGGTGCGGGGGCCCGAGGCTGTGGGGGGGCCCAGTGGGGTCAGGTCCAAGGCACCCCCACAGCCAGGCCAGGCGCTACCGCAAGGCAAGCGGCCGCCCGAGAGCGCTGATGGGGTGAGGGCGGCGATTGCGGTCCTTGCGGCGAGCTGGGCCGCACAGAGAGAACGGTCAGGTGGTGGAAGAGGAGGGGCCGTGGCAGGACCTGAGGCAGGGCTATGCCAGGCCGAGTGAGATGCGACCCGTCCGCGGCCGCCCCAAGCAAGCTGACAGGGCAGATCGATCATGGTAGATGCTGCAGCACCGGGCAGCATGGAGGCTCCCGGGCTGTCACTGTGGACAGCGAGCGGCACTTTCCTGCTCATCCAGTGTGCGCTCTGCAGGAGCAGAGCATCTGACCAGGCTGAGGCTGCACCAACTAGGGCGACAGAAACAAGCAGGTAGGTGGGCCTGGGGAGGGTTTATCATAAGGGCTTGTTCAAACCGAAAGCGGTGCGTTCCAGAGCGGTAGCTGCTTGAAACCTTCTGTTTTTACTGCTAAGTCCACTGTTTTCCTGGGTCCGGTGCGTCGCTGATTGCCGAGGCCGGCGCTTCGCTTATTCCCGAGTCCGGCGCGTCGCTTATTCCCGAGTCCGGCGCGTCACTTATTCACGAGTCCGGCGCGTCGCTTATTCCCGAGCCCAGCCTGTCACTTACAGAGCCAGCGCTACCATATAGGC
>NW_017306973.1:305077-332239 GCF_000935625.1 Nanorana parkeri
TGGGAAAGCGGGAATGCTTCACCTATTGGCGGTCACACATTCCACCGCCAAAAAACTGGGCGGGATTACGTTAAAACATGTGACCACGTCACCAGTCACAAATTCTAACGTAGTCACAACCTTTAATAGAACACCTCCATCAGGGAGGTATGGCCGGTACCCATGTGAGGGGTCTGGGGGGCCTCTTACATGGGTATCAACTGTACCGGGGCGGCATGGCAGAGGTGACAGGGGAGGGGGTGGAGGAGGCCGGGCCCCAGCAGCAGCAGGTAAGAAGAGATGGGAGAAGGTACAGGGAAAGGGATCCCGACGACCAGGCCAGCCCACCTGGGACCCTGCAGAATGGTTATTAGTTCCGCCACTGGTCTGTTCTACAATGTGGTCTAAAAAGCATACTTTGCCTTTACTAGAATGTGGTCTGGAGAGCATATTCGGTCTGTTCTTGAACTTGAGCATGTTCTGTCTGTTCTAGAATGTGCCCTGGAGGGCATGAGAGACTCATTAGAGACTGAACAATCCTCAGGAACAACCATAGAAAAGTATTTCTAACAAGTCAGATGTGACCCATCAAGGACATTTTTCAGAGTTGATGAGATTATTCAAGAGACTATACCTCATATTCTTGTTTAAATCCATAACCCTCTGCAACTTTCATCTGGTTTATGTGCTGGAGAAGATCTGCCACGCGTACAGCAGGGTGTAGCTGCCCCGTGTGATATGGAGAGCCTTTCCTGCCTCCATTCCTCCGAGGTGACCCTCCCAGAAGGCTGCTTGACTCCGTCACAGAGCCAACACGTTGCTCCCCTGAGAAGACAAAAAAAGCAAATAAATTCCTGCTAGCTTTAGTGTCCTTAACTGTCATAAGACTTATACATGGTGTTTGGTTTACTGCATGGACTGCACCAAAAATCAATCTTACAATGCAAAGTAAAAAACAACTGTCAAATCTGCATTTGTTACAGTATTTGCCTAAGGAAGTGGCAACTGCATGAACAGTGGACTCACCTCGAGAACCATAGTTGTGTAAGAATGTTAGTGCTGCCTCTTCCTGCAGTAGCTTAGGTTGATCTGTGATCTTGGCATGTTCCCTAGGAACTGCAGCACAGGAATTCTCATGCCGCACTGGCAGGGCAGACTTAGTCAAACCCATTGGCTTCCTGCCAAAATTAAGAACTATTTTAGTTATAAAGTAACATGGTGTATTTCTCTTGAGTCTTCTGCCACAAAGTATAAAAGTGGGTTCAACAAAATAAAAAGCACATAACTCTTGATATTGCATGAAATATATGGCTGGGAGAATAATAGAGATAATTAGACCACATTCTTCTTTACCCAAAGACCAACCATCCGTGGCAGGCCAGCAGACTTTAGCTTCCCAGATATGAAGTCTTTTAACAGAAGTTGCAAAGAGTGCAAAAGTTACCGAAAAACTACTTATACGGCTAGATGTTAACAAAGCCAGCAGGAGAGTAGATAGGGTATCTTTATTGTTATTCTTAGGTACCTCAGGCAGGCACAGCTAGACCTTCTTTGTGATTTTAACAAAGTTTACTCTGGAAATCCAAAGCTTTTGCCTGACTTGATAAACCCTAATTTAATGTGGTTTTCTCAGACTTCCAAAATCATACTTACGGATAGTATGCATAAGAAAACTGAGTTCTTCTGGTAGCGTTAGAGAAAAAAAGGACAGTATGAAAACTTTATGTAATGTACTATTTTTAAGGAACATCAAATACTGGAAAAAAAGAAAAACTGTACAATAACTTGGGCCATGCAACATACAATTAAGAATACTTAGATACCTACCCCTTCCGTACAATGACAATGACAGCACCAAGCAGGATGATGAAAACAACCAACCCACCAGCACAGATACCAAGCACAAGTCCCATCTCTTCTGAATGCTGTGGGGCCATAGAGAAGCGGTGGCTATCTTTGCAGGGAGCTACCAAAGAGTAAAAGAACATAGAAATTATGAAGGTATGACCAGAAGATATCTAAAATGACATACAAAGATTGAATTAAGACAATGAACAAATATATTGGGGTGATAACTAGAGATCAAACAGCAGGATGAGAACACAGACAGAATAAAACAAATAGACAGCCTGTAAAACTTAACACAGAAAGAGGACAAAGACTATTTTAAATGGATAAGACATCAATAGAGGGTTTGAAAGGAAGAAGAATGTGTGGCAGCACCACAGAGAGCTAAAGTGATATGTAAATTAGTAAAACTGCAGGAGGTGGTAAAGTAATCAATAGAGAAATAAATGGGATAAAAGAGCTGTAAAAGAAAAATATATAACACTTTGGAACAATAAATACGGTTGTCACCTTTTCTGGCAATCCTAACACAGTTTAGACGTGTTTCCTATAAAGAAAAAAAAAGAAAAAATTGGCAAATATATCTTCAAAAGTAAATGACACTCCTGCTGTAGGTATTTGCAAACTGGTGAATACCAAAAATGATCTTTTTTTAAATATTCTAAGTACCTATACATAAAGACATTTACTTCTGGGTTACAAGATTTATATTTAGCTCACACTTGTCTATTAGACTTACCCCACGATGATGGCTGGCGGCCTGCAAATAGATGAGATAACCTTTCCGAGGATCGAGTGGCGGGTTCCAATAGCCTCCATAGCTGCGATTGTCACCGACAATAAAGGGAGTGTCCCGAGGCAATTCACTGGGTGGAAGTTCTGCTCCTACATAACTAGTGGCTCCCTCCATTTCTGCTTCTTCATATCCACCTGCCGCAGGAAAACAGCCCGGGACAGCAAGCTCACGCCGAGACCGGCGGGAACTTTCACCCTCAACCAGCACCTGATAAAAACTGAAATCAACAAACATTTATGTGAAATAACAAAACGCTTTTTTGTAGTAAAATACATATCAGATTTTGGCAAGGTAGTCAATTACTAAACAAGCTTAAAGCTAATCTCTATTCATCAAAAACAAAATAATCCAGTTCTGGTACTCCACTACCCCCTACTTCCCCATCCACCAGATAGTAAGCCTCTAATGCTCATTTGGTCTAGGGGGTTAGGAACAGGCAGGAATACTTACCAGATTCCTTGCTCCTGCAGGCTTTCTACACTATCAATGCCTGGTCCCACAAAGCCAGTTCTTTTCGCTGGTCAGACGGCCGCCCCCACACTGACATTATCACAAAAAATACTGGGCCAGCAGTATGTGAGGAGAGCAAAGGCCTGTCCACTTTGTGGCTGACTGGAGTTGAGCTTGTATGATTGTTAAACTAAACTTACAGTCAACCTACAGTATATACTGTGTGTATATATATAAATATATCTATATCTATATATATAGATATATTTATATATATACACATACATATACACATACTGTATATACGTGCACACACACACTGTATATAGGCTCAGACTGTTCTGCCAAGGCAGCAGAGAATTTCCTGATGGGCCCCCACTACGTGGCTGAAAAGTTAAATGAAAACTAATTTAGAGCCAAATAAAAACTCTGGGCTGTCTACCTGTGGTCATGCTATTACGATCAATAAGTATTATATGCACCTGATTGATAGCCACCTGGCTGCGGCCCAACCTCCCTCTTGTGCTGCACCTGGATCCTCTGTTGATATGTAGTGACATAAATACTTACCAACCAACTGATCTCCTCTTCCCATAAGCACTCTCCACAACCCTAATGAAATCAGCCCACACATTCTCTGCTTAACCAATGCCGACAACAAGCTCTGGCAGGACATTTCCCACCTTGCCTTAGCTAAAGAACATATAACATATCTAGGCTTGAAAATTGTCAAAACACCCTCACCGCTCTACATATAACCCTTTAATATTAAGATATGTAAAAAGCTAATTCTGTGGGAGTCTCTGCCTGGTTTACTCTTTGGTAGAATACACCTAATTCAAATGATCTTTGCCAGATTACTACTGAAACATGCAGATATTACAGTACTGAGCCAAGCTCTTACCCACTTTATTCGGCAAGGCAAGAGAACTTATATAGCCTTAGCTTCTTGGAGAAGAGCGAGGGGATCAAGGAAGGGTGGAAGGAAATTAACAGACTCACTTGCAGCAGTATTTTTTTTAAAACACATGCTATCAATGTACACCAAGTGTACAAGTAGCAGGCATATGCAGTTGCTGTATATGAACTGAGATACTTACTTTTTTAGCTGTCCTCTCCATCTTCTCATGGCTCCTTTTGACATGGTTACCTCTGTGCTCTATAGGCAGTCTGTGTAAATTACAGGCTGCTCTGCTTAGTGGAACTACAATGTAGGGCATGGAAAACTATATTTCCCATCAATGATATGCTATATTTGCAAACATGGTCTGGCCAGCTTGGGGCTTGGCAGTGAAAGGGTTAAAGCCAATATCTTTGATAAACTATTTGCTATGCCTCACACTTTCAACTCTACCATATCTTTTCTTGAGCTGTACTAAATTTTTAGTAGCAAAGAGGGCACAGGATCTTCTCACAGAAGACATAGCTGACAAAATATTAGAAGTATATTGTACTATTGCTGTCTATGCCCATGTTGCAGATTTTTCATTGCTTCCTGTCTGGTGAAACTGTCACAGGGACATGCGGTCAGGGGAAGCAGAGCTCACCTAGTATTATGGAGGAAAAAGCTGTCAGCTTCAAGTCTAAAGCTGACAGTTTTTTCTCCATTCAGATCGGCTTCTAGCAGGTAACACAGCAGGGAAAGCCTCCCCGCTGTGTAACCTGTCATGGACGGAGCGCTGCCTGTTAATTACAGGCAGTGCTGCATCCTGATTTTAACAGGAAGTTAGGTTAAACAGCAGTGGGCTTCCCCACTGCTTGTGTAACCTAACCTGGTGAGGCGAGAGCTGTCACAGCCTCTACTCTGTGTTAGAGGCGTAAGCTCTGTGGATGGTTTGGACCAATGGCAAAGCGCCATTGGTCCAACCTGACTAATCAAAAAAAGAAAAGAAAAACCACGGAGGCCTCAGCACTGATGAGCAAGTGAGGGACAGGAAGGCTCCTCCCTGTTTCCTTCCTTTCTCCTCCCTCCGTCCTTCACACTAGCTTGGGTACCGTGTTGGGGGCATTGCTTCGGATGGGCTGGGGTAGGACTATGATGTGATATGGGCAGGGCTTCGGCAGGCTGGGGAATGCCCCACCCGAAACCAAAAAGGTACCGCACGTCACTGAACTGTCATCACCGTGAGGGGAAATCTCTCTCACAGAGGCCCGCATTGCAGTTAAGTCCTGACAGGGGATTTTATCCCTTTCCAATTTGATCCAACACTAAAAAGTTTGGGCTGGATATACACTTTAATTTTTCAGCAATGTAACATTTGGGGACAAAGGGCTGGGTCTTTAGAGGAAGGCAGAGTCATGGAAAAGGAATTGATTATTTCTGTGCTTAGCAGAAATAGCACAAAAAAACCCTTTCAGATAAGGAGGGATTCGAATGGATCTACGTTCTTAGTAAAATGCTGCTGAATATGTTAGTGCTGTGGAATAAAATCAATAAAAATAACAGTTAAAAAGACATATCTAATGAAGGTAGGAAAATGGCAGAAAAATGTACCTGACAGGGGATCCTCTTCCTTGTGCGGGCCTTAAAAGAACCGTAATGGTTTGATCAGTTTCAGCAATTGGTGCAGGTAGGTCTCTGTAATCAAACGCAGGTGCTAGAGGGAGAAAACGGCAACATAGTTGTTATAAAAGTGACCCATATTGCTGACAATTACTGGAATTTTATACAATGCAATGCCTTTAACCCACAGCAAAAATATTGCCGTTAGAACACAATATGCAGTATTATATATTACCTTCAGCATACAAAAAGCATGAAAAGACATACCATAGATCCCTCATTCTTTCCACTATTTAAATACCTTTTCACTAGTTCCTCTTGGCCAACATTTATATATTTATACACTTGAAGAAAGTTATGTGTAATATATCTGCTATCCCTGTACCAGGCTACAAAAAATTGCCTAAGCTATTACTATGATCATCTGTCCCTCCAGCTAAATAGCTGGGGTGTGGAGTGTTGCTCTCATGTATTCAATTCTTGTACATTCTATAATATATCAATAGTTTTATACAATTTCCATATTGCAGTGTGGACAGATTTTGTTAGTGGCTTTAATATGTCTTTAAAAGTCCTCTTGCTGTGAGAATGTGAAATAAACCTTGAAGCAAAGAACTTAAAATGTGCAACTGTGTATGTTCCTAGTTCTGAGACATGGAGTATATTCCTCTTGCACACCATACTGGAACTGACTATGTAGGAGGGTGCTGCAACGACTCCACCTGGTCACATGGATATGTTGCCAGCATATCAACAAGCTTGTTTAAGGCTGGGTTCACACCTAGGCGTATCGAATATGCGCGTTTCGGGACGTGCATTTTTACCGCGATTCGCGGCAAAAAAAAACGCGCGTTTCCGAGGGCTACTTGGCTGTATCCCAATGGAAACATTTTGTAGCGCGTTCATACGGCCTGTAATACGCCCAGGTGTGAACCATACCCATAGGAAATAATGGGATTTCGGTCTTTGAGCGTTTTGCAGAGTGTTCAAAAGCGCTACAAAACGCCCAGGTGTGAGCCGGGCCTTAAAGTTTTAAGCTCTTGATTCTTGAAGGACCACATAGAAAAGCATTCTTATATGCAATCATACAAGAATAAAGAAATTTTCACTTTATCACAAATTTGTTGGTTTGCTGGAGAACATTGTAAGAAGTGACACACTCACAATGCATGTGACATTGCAAGGAGTTTTTGGGACCTTAGTTAGCATCTGAATTTAGAGTTGTGTATGTTGCTGTTGCTATTATCAATATAATTCAAATCAGGCTTTCCTTAGAAAACAGAGGTGCCTTTTCCTACATACATTTTAGTCTCTCCAGTGGTGGCTTTTCCATCTACTGCAATTAGAAGGGCACAGTATTGTCAGGGAAATTCAGCAAGCAGACGCACAACAGGTACTGTGAGAGCCGCTGCACATGCGCTTGTGAGACGCATCCTGCATGCACTCAGTACTGAAAGCTCTTCAGCTAGTATCCAGCATTGATTTCTGATTGCTCCTGTATCTGACCCAGTTCAACCTCTGCTGCTCTCCACCTGTTCCACTACTCCGACTCCTGTCTGCTGATTTGATACCGCTTCATCCTGCATGACTTGACCTCGGCTTGTCCTGACCCAGCTACTGCCTTCCGATTTTACATTGCACTGCTTCCAAGTTACTGACCAAGCTCAGCTCTGACTCTGCTTACCTACTCAGCTGGTATCCTGCATGCTTCTGACTGACTATTTGCCTGGTGTTTGGCTCCACGTGTCTTCAGCATCTCTACCTAGCGATGACCGTGCCTCACACAGTCCGTCCGCCCCTGTCCCACTCTCAGGGGCGAACAGACCAGTGCTGCAAAGGAAGGTTCTTCTCGTCATCTCAGGATCACATCAGGTACTTGACAAGTATATTCTGATTGGTAACTAACTATGGGTTGTTATTTCACTGTGGATGACCAAATCTGTTGAAGACCAGTTCACCTGCCACCAGGAAATGTCTCCATGATCCCAAACTGAATGTTTATTGGCAGCTCTGCCGATAAAGGGCTCCCTTAAACCAACAGCTATTGCCTAATTTGTTTTATTCAATGTTAAGCTACTATCATGTCATAAACATCATGATAAACTCCTGTTATGCCCCCCGGTCTTTAATAAGTGGTAACGCTACAGATATGGTTCATAAAGTAAGTAAGATATAACTAATGTCTACAGAAACTCACGGGCTCTGACATGCCTTCAAACACCCCCTTTCTGTAGTTACTTGCATTCCTTGCTGCCAGCTTAATATAAATACTTCATCTTAAACACATACAGTCATCAGAAGGAACACAAAATTGCTTTTCATATTTAGATGGAATTTTAGTTGTTTTCTCTTTTTTGCATTCCTGTGTAAATAAAAATGTATATTGAGAGATATAATAATCAGATTATATCCAAATCAATTATAGCCACTTAGTGCTGCAGTCACATTTAATTGTTCATGTCCTTTTAGCGATTCAAGTCACCCTGTGTTTTACTTATTCAGATCAGAAATGTTAATCAGGTCAAAAAAGGATGCTCATACCTATAAACAGAGGCGTATCCACCGCAAGGCAAACAAGGCAAAATGTCACCCAGTCAGTGGCAACAGCCAAAAGAGTGCCTGACCACTGCACTCGCTTTCACAAGACTCCATTCTACCCGAGGAGAAGAAGGAAGTGGCTAAGGGGGGGGGGGAGACAGCCCCCTGCTTTCAGTCATTCAGCAGCAGAGCTTTGAAATGGACGGCCAAAGACTGGTGCCAGGACCCCCAGGGGAGGAAGGGAGAGCCTGAGCGCAGCTGGATCAGCCTAGTTTAGACTTGCCTAGGGCAGCACAAAACCATAATACACCACTCCCTATGAACAGCAATAGTGAGTTGCCATAAATACCTAGACACAACGTTTTTTCAAAGAAGATATATTGCTCTTTCCTTCACTTCAGAATCTTAGCCAACTCCTTGACATCACTGCCCCTCATCCAATCAGAGACCGCCTAGCATTCCATAATAAATATACTAGGTGTTCACTGAATGGCCGCTGTGCTGAGCGGGCAACCCCCTGTGTTTTCACAGCAGTAGGAAAGTTCCCAGAAGATCTCTGTAAATCACTGTAGTTGTTTCAGCTACTACAATGTTTTACAGGATCCTTGTGGCCCAGCTAGGGATAATTTACGTTTACTTACACTGTGCCAAGCTGGACCAATGCAAGTATATACTGTATAAATATTTATCGCTGAAGTTCAGCTTTAAACTGTATCTACAGCAAAAACTTTAGTTAGTTTTGGATAGAGACGGTTAAAACCTCTGTCCGGTTTTTATTGCTGTCTGTTTCCCTACAGGGAAAATCTATATTTTGCATTTGTTCTAGTGACCCTTTTCACCTGGACAGAAATTGATAGGAAATCAAAAATGTTATGGTAGCTTCTGGAACAAAAAGTGAGGGTAAATCTTTTGATGGAGATATCTGTTCCAGTGA
Organism: Nanorana parkeri; assembly: GCF_000935625.1. Classification (NCBI taxonomy): domain Eukaryota; kingdom Metazoa; phylum Chordata; class Amphibia; order Anura; family Dicroglossidae; genus Nanorana; species Nanorana parkeri. The sequence goes on from NW_017306973.1 coordinate 314,126, forward strand.
TAAATAAAATGGACAAAAAAGAACTGAACCCAGTAGGTTAGATTTCTTTGAAAAAAGGATCTGTGGATTGTTCAAGAAAATTAATAGACACACATAGACATTAGAACATCTTAGACTGATGGCGAATAGGTACCTGAAATATTGGTGGTCAGCTCAGTAAGAGCACTTTGCCCATAGCCTTTGCTATTGCGTGCACGTACACTAAGAAGGTAAGTAGTTCCTGGATGCAAGTTCGTGAGAAGCTGAGATGTTTCGTTAGGAGGTTTACAGATTGTGGAACGTGGTCCTGGCACAGTTACAGCAGGATCTGAGGATTCAATGATTTGATAGCTGAGCTGTAGGAAAGGATAGATTATTGTGATGAGCTGACATATATGACTGTAGTAATACCAATATTTGTCAAGTTTTAGCAATAATGTATGCATATACACCTGGACCTAAACTCAAATAAAATAAAACATGCATGACCTTATCCCTGCCCCTAGGCCAACTGTTGCATTCCACTCTCTTTTTGCCGAAGTCAACTGCCTAGTCTTAAACAGTCTGTCCATTCTGCCTCACTACATTCAGGGTCTACTAAAAGAGTAGCAATAATTGTTGAACTCAATGGACTTGAGTATTTTTTCAACATGACTATATAACTATGTAACAATGTTGCGTACTCTGTTAGTTGTTGGATTCTTGGTACACATACCCAGAGTAAATGATCTGTTCATACATTATTCCACCAACTAAAATACACAAACATTACAGAGTCAGGCAGGACAGTAGTCTGAAAAAGTTTATTATAGACGGGAATCTGTCAAGAACATAATCTGTAGGTGGCTGTGTGCCATCTTTCACTGCCCTTCCACCCTAGGCTACTGTCAAGGTTGTCTATGCAGAAATTTGGCCTTGCACAGGCATAATATACGCTGTCTACAGGAATATGTTACCTTGAATATTTGCTATATGTGGCATAAAAAATCAAATGAGCAGAATCTTAATAGGAAAGTTCAGTGGGTACTGAGATAATACTGCCCCTAATATATGACCTTCCGTAATTTTTACAGAAGGTAGCTGTATAAAGCAGCCTTTATAATGCAATAACTACTAGTAGAAATATGTATATGTACATAAAGAAAAATAACTTAAAAAGGACCATCACATCACTCTATTAAAACCTTAATTTACTACAACAATAAAGAGCAAGAAGAATGTTCATTATAAATCTGTGCACCTCATATTGTGTGAGAATCCCATTAGGTTCAGCAGGCTCATCCCAAGACATCAGAATGGCATCATCTATACCGGTATGGGCAAGAGACTCTGAGGCAATAGCCCCTGGAACTGAAGAACAAAATAAAGAGTTCTACATTTTTGCATGCTTCTACACATTTATGGAAAGACTAAGTAATCTGCATCATATAACTATAACCAGGTTAAACTGGGGTATCTCACACACCATCTTCCTGTGTATAGCAGGTGACCTCTTTGCCCTCCTTTCTTCCCTCAGGGTTGGAAATCACAAGGCGGCAATGGATGGCACTATATGGAGGTAGACCTCGGAGAGTATAATGACTGGCTCCTCCCTCCACTGTCACACAGTCTTGCAGTGTGCTTAATTCATAGTGGTAGCAGAGTGTTACAGAGTAGGTGTGACAACGGGTGATGTTGAATCCGACTGCTTCCCAGTGCAAAGTCAGCTGGCGTGGCTGCTCAGCTGTGCATGAAAGGCCTTTAGGCGCTCGCATGGGCTCTGAAAAGATGTAATAAAGAGACACAGTCAGGTCGAAAGCAAAACTGTGAACTCATGCCCTAACTGGTTGAATAAATGGTAGTCTACAGCTGTTCGGATGTGCCATTCAGCTTGCCAGAAATACAATAATACCCAACAGCTATGGCATTGAGCATCTTTACATCATAACAAAGCCCTGCTGTTCTTTTTTTAAACCTCCTCGCAGTTCAGCATATCTCACTCCTCTCTATTTACTGAATGCTTTGTGGTTCCTATAACATAACTTACAGCTCTTCTACAGTCTTCCAGAATAGCAACTTAAATAATATTCACATCCTAACATATCAATAATTATATGATGATTTTAGCCACCTACCTGCACATTTTGTCCGGCTGATGAGGGCTGGTCCAGGTCTCCCAGTGCCTCCCTCCCCAGGGCGAGTAAGTAGCACAGAAATGTGATACTGTGAGTCAGGGTCCAAGTGCCACAGTTTGTATGTGTGCGCAGTGACAGCATGCCGTTCCCGCCAACTTCCTCCACTCACGCGGTACTCGATCTCCCTGCGCACAATGGGCCCATCACCCGTGATAGAGCGAGTGTTAAGTTGTACAATCAGATAGGTGGGACCGGCTCTTAAAAGTTGCGGCGGAGCAATAGGGGTGGGCGGCTCTGTGTAATATTTAGCAGCAATACATCAGCATGTGGAAAAAGGTACGTCCGTATTAAGCAAGTGTGCACCAAGAGGCAACAGCATGCATGAAAGTTCATAAGGATCTTTGGACAATTAATTATTGATACAGATAGCATGCATCTTATTACAATGATTTACATGTATTAGTAACTACAATACTAGACGGTGCTATACAGCTCATGTATCAAAAGTGCCTTTTTTGGTAACAAGAACAATTTTAAAGCCTAATTCCAGTTAAAATATTTTTTAGACAGTCGAACGTTTAGAAATTCTTGTAGGGTTGCAATTAATGATTATTTTCATAATCGATTAGGTGGCTCACTATTTTATCGATTAATCTGATTAAAAAAAAATTAAAAATACCATCCTTAATTCAAAATAAAATACACAAATGTGTACCATGCGTTCCAGTGTGGGCGATCACACTGTGGATTGGAGGCGCATTTGCGGTGCCACACCTCCAGCAGCAGAATTTGTCAGGCTGAAACCGAAAATGACTTTTGTCCCACCTTTATCATTTTTAATTAATTGTATGGTAAGCACATGGCGCTTGAATAGCTTCACCCAGGAAATGACAGCTCCCAGTGGCACGATTCCGCAGACAGTAGCTGAATGTAAATACAGCAGGTAGTGGACTGGTGCAATAGCCAGCCTGATATTGGCCATTTCAAATTGCAATGGCAGGCTGGCTATTGCACCTGGCCACTGCTTACTGTGCCCTCCCCCCTGTGTGGAGGAGAGAGCTAGGGGATCCAACCAACTAAATCGATAATGAGAACAAAAAATGTGTTTGAAGTTGGACTTTAAATTGTTTCATACCTTGAGACTTTGCAAATGCACCTTGAGTTCAAGTTTATCTTTACTTGCCCATACGTGGCAAAATAACAGATTTGCTTGATAGGTTTACCATTCATACTTACCATTCATTCCCCCACTATCCTATTTGTCTACCAGAGATCCCTCTGTAAAGTTAGCCATATACAGTTAGATTTTTTTCTGTGCAGCCAGCAGGCTGAATGAGAGAAAATCAGTAGATTCCTCCATCCACACTGTTTAACGTGGATGGAAGAATCTGCCCTGTCAGCTACTGTTTTCAGACAGCCATGGCACCTGGCACCTATGGCTGTCTAAATACCCAAACAGTACTAGTACCAGACAGTCACTGTTAAACCAATATTTTCCCACCTGGCTCAGTCGATTTTTAAATCAACTTTTGTCAAGCTGGGTCGTGCCAATTCACCAGGAGTAGGCCAACATTTGAGCCATGTATGACTTAGCTTAAGATCCCGGTCAGTGAGGATTGGAGCTTACACAGGGCTCTTCCACCCCCTCATGACAGCATTTGGGACTGACAACTGGCAACTCAAGCACATGTGTTTGTACTTTGCAAAGAAGGGGTAAAATAACATGGCTGCCCATATATTAAAGTACTGACTTTCTCGCAGGTGGACCAGGTGGCAGGGGAGCATAGTAAAAGGTAAGTATGAGCAATGCAGCGGTATCATATCTAGCAAATCTGTTACTTTGCCCTTAATGGGCAAATTATAGGTTTATTTTCATTTCCTTTTCTCCATTTTAACTTTGCTGTGTTTTCCAGATCTTACTGGCAGATCCGTATACAAATAGACTCCCTGATTGTACAGAACAAGGCTGATGGAATCATCCAGTCTGCTGTAACTGCTCTGATGTTGCATCGTGTAGCTCGCGCCAGACTTAGGAGACAAGCAGAGCATTCAAGGGAGTCTGACAGTATTTATTCTGGGCCCATCTGACAACTTTATTAATCGAAATGACATATACTTCAGCAAATAAAGCCTATAAAATAGGGTAAGATAAATTACAAATGAACCATATATTGAATAAAATGTCTCAGTATACATGATGCACCTATGTGTTTTTGAGGAATAAAGCTAATGTATACAGTACTTTGCTAAGGATAATGTTTACTTTGCTTATCTTTCTAAAAAAATTAGAAACACTCACTGCATTCAAGTTACTTTTAAAAATATTGTATCAATTTTTGTTGTGCATATAGGAACATTTTGGCTGTTACACAGTATCTTTGACATTTAAGGAAGTTATTGGGCTAAACAGTTGAAAAGGCAACTGTAGTAGGTTGCTACAGGCAATGAAAACAAATCTTAATGTTTATCTAAGGGCAAAAAAGATTTTTCATCTTGGATAAAGTAGGAAATGGTATAAACCATTTCGGGGTGTTTTCCATAATTTCCTTTCCTGTAAATACAACAGTAAGTAAGAAAAGATCTCACCAAAATGTGAGAATTCCCCTCTTAGAAAGTTGTATCAGGAACAAGCATTCCTTTGGAAGATTTCCCCCTCTATTCCTGTTCTGGTGCCAACTTAAAGTTTTGGTTTTCCCTAAAGCTGGCCATTTCCCAGTAGAATTTTGTTCAAAACATTTGTTTTCAATTTTATAATAGTTAACAGGGTCAAACTGACAATCGTTTTTGAAAGCAGTGAAAAAATCGAACAGGGTGGAAAAATTTTCTCGAACGAATACAATTCTAAGACAATTTAGATCTACATTATTCAAGTCTCAGTGACAATGGTCACTAGGATAAATACAGTAGAGAGAGTGAATTTTCATAACACAAAGACCAATAAAAATTTAACAGGGGTTGTCACCACTCTATCCATAATTAAAAAAAACAACTTTGGACCTAACATATACCTTAATTCAGACATTTTCAAAAATAAGGAGCCTATAACTACACCATTCTCTACAACAGAGAAAAGCTGACAGCAGAATCAAAAAAGGCAAAACTGTGGCAACTACATGGGTTTTGGTCAAATATCTACTGACATTTATTTGTTCAGTTTCCATGCTAAGGCAGTTTGATACATGAAGCCCACTTTTGTGTGTTCTACATTCAAAATGACTGTATGTTAGATACATAGCGGCATGCATGCAAATCTGATCCCAACAACTCTCACCTTTCACTACGAGCTCAGCAAAGTTAGACACTCCAGCCCCATAAATGGAGCGGCTCACACAGCGGTACAGGTCCTGATCCTCACGCCCAGCTTCAAAGAGCTGGAAGGAGGCCAGCAGTCGCCAGTGGCTGATGTGCTGTATTACCCCTGTTGAGATAATGCCTCCATTTTGCCTCTATAAACCAAACAATAAATGCAACTGCTTAAAAACAGGTTGAAAGCGAAACTTGAATTTTGCTGAAAAAAAACCCCTACAAGTAAATTCTATACTCTGTCAACGGTTTATGGCAGATTCCTACCTCTTTCGTCCTATTATTATTAAGATATTTCATTTAGGTGTTCTTAATGAAAGTGACTGCTAAGTGTGAGGTTCTGCCTACTATAATCAAATAATCAGTCTCAGTGTTGTAATAAGATACATTGCAACGCCCCACCACCACCTCCACCACTATATCCCTTTAGTGGTGTAGCTTCTTCACAAGTGCCTCATAAAGGATTAAAGTTAAACAGCAAACAGCTAAGGCACAGATGAAATTAATTTAAGGGAGTTGTTATACCTGCCAAAGGATTTGTATTTCAGTTCATCCTGTTCTGAGATTTACATAGCTATGCCATACATCACAAATCTTTCTGGCATGGCAAAAGACTGAATTTTTGCTGCAGTTACAGGTCTAATTTATGTTATTTATTACAGGCACTTATATAGCACTGCCAATTTATGCAGAACTTTACATACCATTAATTCACATCAAGGAGTCTAAAATCTACTGTACGTTTCCAACCTCACATGCAAACATACACATTCTAGAAGGAGCCAATTACCATACCAGCATGTTTTTGGAGTGTGGGAGAAAACTTAAGTACCCAGGGGAAACCCAAGCAAGCACAGAGAGAGATTTCAGTGCTATTAGACATAAGTGCTAAGCACTGAGCCACCCCTTATCTTGTCCGTTCCCCAGCATGTGCTGGGGAGTGAAAGGAAAAGCAGCAGACTGATGAGCTTATCTCAGTGTTACTTTGATCTCTCGGCCTATCTCCATGTCCCTTGTTAGCAGATGAGCACTGTAGCACAGCTGATTGGCTCTTTGTTCTACTTCTCCCTTTTCAAGTAACTTAAATCAATATTTTACATCTGCCTGGAGTTCAGCTTTAAACTATTGAAGTGAACCTATCCTGGGATCCAAGGAGCACCACAGGGACTCAGGGATTGATGTGACCTGCACTTCAGCACTTAGACTCATTTTAGGGCATGTCTCTAGCCTGAACCCAAACTATGTGGAGACTTCTGGAAGAAGCTGAAGTCTGGGAATTTCCATCTATAAACTGTACTGTAACTGTACAAATATAAAACTGAACTTTTTTCCCAATTTAAAGAAATCATAGCTGGCTGCAGATTGAAATAGGAAAGTCATTATAAAAGCATCAAATTACAAAATGCCTTGTGTAGCAATTATATGTAACATCGATTTTAATGGAAATGTAGTTTTCTTTAAAGAGCCTCATATTTGGGATTGGATTAGACTAATGTCTGCCACAAACAATTCATTTGAGTACATCCTGCAACAATGTTATAATTACATTACTCTTGAATGAATAGGAACATTTGGTTTATGAATGAAATAAGAGCTGAATGCTTCCGCACAGAGTCAACTCATCTCCCAGGAAAATACCAGCCCCTAATTACACTAAAGTTACACTATCAGTGAGCACCATCATTTGTTCAAGTTGTTGTCATAGAAACCTTATACCGCCTTTATCTCCAGTACTTTGTGTTCATCTGCATCACACAGAACAGTCTAATGTGCAAGTGAATAAACACAATAAAGTAGTCATGCTGAGGAATTGTGTCATTGATACAACAACTCTGCCTCTCCTTGAAGCATATCTCATTCTCAGCAAAGCACCCAATTCCTCCTTCAGACACCTGTCCTCACTATATTCATCCCGGCCTTCAAGAGAAAGGAAATACCTGCAGTAAGAAAGTTTCTCCATCGTTTGCCCGGCCAGCAGCAGGACACTGGAATGTGGCATTCTGCCCAGCATTCACTTCCAGCTCACCCAGACGAGAGAAGTGTGGGGCCTGGGCTGCAAACAAAAGGAGGGGAGATGATGAAGATTGGGAATCGCTACAACAGCTGCTTATTCAATAACGAGTACAAAGTTCAGTGTCCATGTACAAAGTGCCATAACCCGTACCAACCAATCATACCTCACTACAATAAAGCACCATAACCCGTACCAGCCAATTACACCTGACTACAGTAAACTGTAGAAAGCCAAAAAAAAGTGACAGACCCGTTAACCATTTTGCTGCCAAGGCCTTTTTTTTTCTTTTTTTGCACACGTTATAATCCACACTTTAGGCCTGTAAATCACTTAATACCTCCAAAACATTATATATTTTCTAAGCAAAGACCCTGTAGAATAAATGGTGGCAATAGCAATTTTTTTATGTTGCACGATATTGGCGTAACTCTTTATCAAACCCTAATATTTAGTAATAAATGCACTTTAGTTAATTTTAGTGTCCAAAAAATCTAAAAGATGAGGTTACAATAAGTAAATAGATACCAAACATGCCCAGGTAAAAAATTGCGCGCATCCGTGAAACAGGCGACAAAATATGATACCCTAAATTGTTCATAGGTGATGCTTTAAAAGCCCAAAGAGGTCACAAGTTTAGAGATATCCATAAATATAGGGCCTAGAATTATTGGTCTTACTCTGGCGCACCCGACGTGTGTTTGCGTTAATGCGTGCGTGCTCGCGGGGGTTGGGGACTTTAACAAACATTTTAAAATTATTTTTACATTTATTTTAATACAATTTTGTTTAAAGCTTTTTTCTATTTTTTTAACTTTATTTAATTGCTATCACATAGGGAAGCTTACAAGCCCCCTATAGGATAGCATATTAGTAGTGGCAGGTACTCTGTAAGGTGGCAATAGGGGTCCAATAGCTTATTGCTTGGCTTCTGCATCAGAGCAATGACAGCTACGGGACCACACATTCAGCAGGGAGGAGATCAGCGAACGAATGTTTGCCAGTCTCCTTCCCCGCTAGTTAGCCACTGAAAGGTATCAATTTGACAATACAGTTGCCTTCTCTATCAATGCTCTACAGAAATCTGAAATTGGTATTTTAAGTATTACTGCACTTTGCTCCTGATCTTTTCCATTGGCACTACTTAACTGATTAAGTTTAAAAATCTTATTAGGTACTATATACTCACCACAGGGGTAACTTAGCAGTAGAATATCATCCAATGCAATGAATCCTTGAGGAGTTCCAGACACCTCTGCTTCAAACAAAACCTAAAATAAAAGACAAGAAAACAACATAAATATGGCAGGACACAATCAGTGTATAGAATGCCTAGACGTTGTGCCATTAAAGTGGATCTTTTCCCACTTTCACTAAAAATCACCTCAGTGTGCAGCTCTGCATGCTGATATAAAATCATCTTACATTTGTTCGCTAAACAAACTTTTTTTTCATGTACTTACAAATAGAGTAAGTTCTACTTCCTGGTCCACTTCTGGCACACATTATGTATTGTGCCACAGCATTGCATCCTGGGAAGGTTACATCAGCAGAGCATTGCTGGGAAATCTCATCTGTAATCTCATGAGATCTCACAGAAAGGCATTTTCCTCCCCTGGGATGATGTGCATGGTCACATGTTCTAGTCACATGTGTCAGAGTTCCAGGAAGTAAATGGAGAGCTACTAATCTGCCCTTAGTTAACATGGCCACTGTCAGAAGATTGGGGAAGAAAAGAGAAGATAGGTAAAGTATACAAAGCCGGCAATTATCTAGAAGTATGTGTTTGTAAATTGTCATTACTAAAAATATTACTAAAGGTGTGTTTGTTGTTATTTTAAAGATATCCGTGAAGTTCCTCTTTAAGTGGCCAGCTACATTCATCCAGTTAACACTGAATCCATTTTTCTAAGTGCAAATACACCCTCCCATCCTTTACAGCCAACATAGGTGCCATCTTAGCTTCTATTTTGCACCTGATCTGTGATTAGATATGACACCAGCCATTATCTAATCTTGGCTTAGAAAGCTTGGTGGAGAGTGGAAAAAAGCACACTGGTAACCTTGACAGTTGTCATGCCTTGAAAGAAATTAAACAGACAGACATTAAATTGGTGGGTAAAGTTTCTTTTTACTTAGAGACCTTGTCACATAATAAAACCATTTCAGCAAAGCACATTCGTGTAAATTAGAGACTGAATACTCCATGACATCAATCACAGTAGTTTCCCTGGTTTCCGTTGACCTTGATGTTATTAATCTCTCTTGAACTGATGTGGAGGAAAGTAGTAGGAACCAGTGAGAGCTGCTGTGGACCACAGACTTCAACACTCCTGGAAGTGTTAGTTTCACAACAGACTTCAGGAAACCAGTTCTCTACAACAAAGTGCAGGTGGCAGACTTCAGGAAACCAGTTCTCTACAACAAAGTGCAGGTGGCAGACTTCAGGAAACCAGTTCTCTACAACAAAGTGCAGGTGGCAGACTTCAGGAAACCAGTTCTCTACAACAAAGTGCAGGTGGCAGAAGTGGTTTTATTATGTGACAGGGTCTCCCCAAGCAAGCAAGTTATATGAGAAAATATAACTTATCACAAAATAAAAAATGCATCCCTCGAAGTAATCCAATGGACAATCACGGCGCCCAGCATTGTCAATGACACCACAGACCTGTCGAAATAAAGAAAAGCCTGATGCCTGCCGACCCATCCTTACCCGACGAATACACACCGCCAAATGACAGCAGCCGGCCAAATGTCAACATACACATAGAGCTTGAGGTTGACGTCACGGCCGACTCCACCCATTTGTTTTGATTCGTTCGTGGGTCTTCTCAGGCCACGGCCAAATCAAAACAAATGAGCGGAGCTGGCCATCGGATCAAGGGACTGGTAGGATTTTTAGGGAGGACCCCACATTCTTTTTTCCAGTTTTTTGGGGGTGGGGTTCCCCCTTAAAATTCCTACCAGACCTAAAGGCCCCTGGTGCTTTACAACACACACGGGGACCATGGAGAACAAAAGTAACTACTCTCCAAAAGGAAGGTCAGTGTCAGCACAAACTCCGAGATGATTTGAGGAACTACAGCTGAGTGATACACAAATAAGGCAAATTTTTGTTAATAGTGAAGATATCTGAATGCATTTTTAAGGTTTAACTCCTGAGTTTAGTGTCACTTTAGCTATCTGTTATTAATTTATGTCCAATCAGGTAGACCCTGGCACTACATAGCTGTTGGTAAAGCTAAAATTTATTATGCAATCTAATTGTAACATATGTGGTCATCTGTAAACAAATAAACATTTGAAATGTCTCAATTCTTCAGACTGCCATCTAATGCCTGTTGGTTATGTGTTGAGATGAAGCACTGAGATCTTAAGTTAAGATCTACTTGCTTAGCAGAACGTTACATGTGTGTATACAGGAATACAGCATTATAAGGAAACATATATACAGATAGAACTTCCTGTATATATCATAGATAAAACAATGATCAGCATAGGGACTAACATTGCACTACAGTGCCATCTAGTGCTCAAAAGACATAGTTACAGTCTATGCTGGTGTATTTCCAACAATGTCTAGGTCGTCTAATGCTGGCCACATATATTTAAAAAAATTGCTCAGTGAAAAGATAAATTGGGTCAAACTCAACTGGATTTTTCCCATCAGCATCAATTGTTCTTTTTCCGTTATAACAGCTGTTCATAATTCAAAACTATCGATTAAAAGAGAATTAAAGCCAAACCTTTTTTTGGCTATACATCTCTTTTGGGTCACAGAAGTACATTTATTAATGTACTCCTGTGATCCAAACTCAACATATAGCAGCCTACCGCCGCACTGCATCCCAATGTTGTTGGGGTCTACCTGGTTTCCTGATTGACAACTGTCTAGAGCATGAGCCAGCTGTGTCCACCCCAGGAATCTCTGCGGGGATGATGACTGACAGTCACTGCTCTCTGCAGGGAGAAGATCATGAGCCGAGCGATGAGCGATTATACAATCACTCAGACCTTGGTATACAGAGCCAGTGTGTGACGGCTGCAGTGTCCCAGGTACTCCTGCCTCTTAAGTATTAAAGGAGAACTATGGGGTCAGTGCTTTTCCCCATAGTTCTCCCCAGGGTCACGGGAGGACACAAACTAGCGTCCTCCCGTGACCCAAAGCTCAGTATACCCCATAGTTCTCCTTTAAGAAGAGTATATTTTACTCTCACAATACTTCTCCATTAATGCAATCGTCTTCCAAAGATTAGATCCTTTCATTGAGACGATTCCTATAAAACAGTCATACTGTTTCAAGTATATTCAGCACAAGTCTATTAGTATTCAAACATCAATAACCAAAATCTGGCCTGTGACAATAAAAGTGCCATATTACTCCAGACACATTAAATAACTATGTAGCTGAAAAGTGACAGTTAATATTTCTGTTCTCAGCAGAACAAAAGAAAGCAAGTGAGCAACATACTTTTATGGTTAGTAAAATAAGCACTATAAAAGCTGACTGACATCTGTGAAGACACAATGAAGTGAAGAGGACAACCTCCCCTTCATTCACATAACAATATGTTAGCCCTAATTATACCACATACCACATTCAGGAACTGAATATAGGAAGACAAAGGGGGACCAGAAAACCCCTGTACTTTTTTAAGCCAGTATAAGAACTGGTAAACAATTATGTGTCAGAGGGTGAAATGAGGTGCCTATTCTACTAAACAATTTGTTTTATTGCCATTTCTGTCTTTGGTGTATTTAAAAGATAGTAATTTATTATATATTTAGAAAACAACTCCCTTCATATTTTTTTTCCCTTAGTACAAGATAATTAGATCCTCAGGTTTTTTTATGTCACTGCAAACAGACAGGGTTATTCACAAAAGGGTGACGAGTTGGGAGAAGGCTGGAGAAGTGAACAATCTAACAATCTAGGACAACATAGCTAAACTGGAAAGTGAGCTGAATTGGATAATTTTTCCAAACACCTACATGGGGTTCCTAACTCCACCAAAAGACTTTAGCTTAGTTGGGTTTTGAGTCTTAAAAACAAGAAAATATTGTTCTGCCGGATACAACAGAGCTAATGTTAAGAGCAATTTTCGTTATTAGCCGGCGGACACAAAGAATCTATTTAACAGAATTATTAAGAGACAAGGAGAAAGGACTATGGTCTTCTTGCATACAGAAAAATAGTATCATTCAGTTAAAATATTTTTGGTTTTAAAAAACAGGTGAGGCCCCTTACAATAACAGCAGTGGGCTGAATTCTGCTGGGAGCAGGGCAGCATCTGATTGGCTGTTCGGTAGTCCAATATCAACTGCAAAAAATTACCACTTGGTTTAGGGCATCTACTGGTGGGCTGGGCAACTCAGGGAGAACAGGTATATGTAGTGAAAGGCTTTTCAGGGCAGGGACCCTGAGAAGAGTAAACATTAATAAAAATGTAGGTCTATATGAATAAGGACAGATGAATGACATTAAACTAAGTAAAAGAGTGCAAAAAAAACAGCCATCAGATGTGGACCACCAATTGGTGTGTATTATTTAGATGTGTTGTACACCGGATCTAGTCATACCAGCAGTTCATTCCATAAATCAGCTTCACTATGTTTTTTAAACATTTAGCCTGGGTTCACACATCTGTGGTGTGCTAACGTGCCTTACATTGTGCTTTAACGTGGGTTGCGCTAATGCAACTCATTCATTTGGTTAGGCTAGCTAACACACCAAAATGCGACAAAAAAGGTGCATGCACTATTTTTTTATAATGCAATGCACCACAACTTACAGTAGTGCATGGTGGTGAGCTGCAACGCACATCCATGGGCAAGGTGCAATGGCACTGCAGTGCACCAAGATGCAATATGCATGTTTTTACGAGATACAGGGGACAATGTATCAAGAGTGGAGCACATTTGCACTGCAACCAATCAGCTTCTCTGTCTCATTTTCAAATCTTACCTGAGCAAACTGAAGAGAGAAGCTAATTGGTTGCAACCAGCCTAAGAAAAGGAGTTAAACGTCAACACCTTATAGCAGTTGCTATACTCCACTTTTAAAAACGGGTAACTCCATTAAAAGAAAAATGGAAAAAACAAAACAAATATAGCATACATTGTTGCACAAGGCATTTTGTAATGTAATGTTATTAAAAATTACCTTTCTATTTAAAACTGTAGCCACTGTAATATTCTAAATCTGTCAACACAATTCAATGCAATATGGCAACCTAGAGGTGTTTTGTACTGATTACAATGAACTCGACCCTCCCATTCAGGAATCAGTTTGAAAAGGACATGGTGAAACAAACATCTATTTCTTCAGAACAGAAACAGATAGTAATCTGCAACAAAATTGGTTAGAATTCTTGTAAGGTGCACAGATCACCCAGAGGGGATCCATTTCTTCTCAACAAAAGTGGAGTTACTCTTTAAAGTTCAATTTATAAATCTTTAACACAAGCAAAAGGATCTTTATTTTGAGACATGTGACAGTACTTGTTAAACCTCAGCTAAAAATAACTATCCAATTGAAAATAAGGATCTTTATCGTGTGTGGTAGCTCCGTGAATTAAGCTTTTCATCACTTACACAGAACCATAGTAAAATACTTATGCCAAGTTGTTCTCAATTCTGAAGTCTAAAGACAAGTGTTCTTAAGGTATCATTGAGAAATAAGTGCAAAAGTTCTAAGAAACTACTTGTACAAGTAATATGTTTTGTAGCCCCTATTTATCCCCTTGTGACATTTTCTTTTCTTCTCCTGGAAGGACACCTGAGCACACAACTCATTGGTCACCTTGCAGTAAAGACAGATGCTACCAAGCCTTTGAAGTGAGGACAGAAAGATGGTAGGCTTTGTTTTGGTCCAGGGGGCAGGATGGAATTCTTGCCTCTGGCTACTTTACTATAGTGGCACCAAAGGAAGATTCTTACTGTAACTTAAGGTTTTTAGTTGTGATTGTGTAGCTTCTAATCACTGGTGAAATATAATATCACAGCTTATGCCTTCAAAACCCGTATTGTTTAATCAGTTAAAGAAGTGTAGTTACCTGGTATTCACTGGGCCAGAAAGTGCTCACAGCAAGCTCTGATTGTTGCCATTGCTTTCCACGTGGCCCTGAAACTTCCCAAACAGCTGTGCCCAGGGGACCTCCATTCACTCGCACATAGGCTCGCAATGAGCCAGGACCCCTGGCGTCTCTGCTATGAAGAATATAGCTGAACTGCAGGCAGTGGGTGTCATTTTCACTTAGAGCTTGAAAGAAGAGCTGAGCCCGTTTCCCTGCAGCATGTTCAGACGAGTTAACCAAGAGGTAAGAACCTGTATACGAAAACCACATCAATGAGAAAAAGAATCATTACAATGCAAAGCACAGGGATAATGACATGAAGTAAATGGATGACTTGTTAGGGATCATGACATAAAGTATACTTAATGAGACAGAATTAAAAGATTTTCCTGGTATTTCACGCAAAAGAAGAACCAAAAAAGAAGCTAGCACAACAATAACAAAGTACGCAAAACACTAAATAGAAAATACAGACATGAGGGGACATATACAAAAGTGTATCTAAAGCCATCATTAGGGGTTTTTTCTTTTATAGAGTAGTGAATGTTGAAATCCTCTATCAGGTTCTATTTTTTTTATACAATGTTTTTTTTTTTTTTGCTATCTGTCTTGTTTGGGAGATTTTTCCTTTACCAATGGTCCTAAAGACACAACAGGATGTAATAAAACATCTCTCCACAGTGAGAGGAAATCCCCTCTCAAGGTGCCCATACACCTGCCGATTATCGTACGATAATCGCGGGTGATCTCGCGATCGTACGATAATCGGCAGGTGTATGGGCAGCGTGCGCCCGCATCTACTGTGGGGTCGCACGACTTTCGTCTTCCTAGCACTTGGACAAATATAGAGTGGTTGAATCTTCCCAGAGGGAACACAGACAGCAAACAAACCTGAAAGAGGTCTTAACCCAATCTATAAAAAAAAAACAGCTTGAGATATATTTTAACTATTTGAGGATTTTCAGCCTAAGAATTACATCCTAAAAATGTCAACCACATTTGTAGGACACATCTCTTCTGTCCGGTTCTTCTGCCCCGGCTAGCTATCCAAATGATGGCCTGTAAATGCCTTGCATTACACAGCAGGGGCAGCTGTCAAAATGCCTATAGTCTGCAAATGCCATTCAGTAAATTCAATAAATCAATGGATTGTTTCCTTGTTTTTACCATTTTTTTGTATGTAAATCATAGGTGTGACCTTTGTTCTGCATATGACATCACTTAAATAAATCTTACAATTAACTTTTTTTTTAAATAAATCTTATTCCTATTTAACCCCTTAATAACCCCCAGTTAATGCTAATCAGCTCTAATAACCCCTTCTGCCCATAACTATTGTTTTTCTGCTGTATTTTTTTATCTATTTTTGTACCATTAATATATTTTTATTCATGTTACTTTCTTCAACGTCACATAACTAAAAACTGTAAAAAAACTGTAAATTAACTTGCCATGCTTTGTACAAGAAACATAATTTTAATGTCAATTTAAATGGAACAACTTATAGGATAAAATGTATATTTTTTGTTTACAAAAGTAAAACTACTTTTTTTCTCAAAACATTATTTCCAAAAGCAAGCCTCGTTAAAAGGCTGGTTACTGTGTGTGTTGTAAAGTAGCCTCCGCTGCAAGCTCAACAACACACACTGAGACCATGGGGAACAAACATATCAACCCTCCAGAAGGTAGGACAGTGTCAGCACAAAGTCAGAGATGATTTGAGGGTCTACAGACGAGTTAAACAGAAAATAAGATACATTGTTGTTAATAGTTAAGGTACTCAAATGCAGTTTCTAAGGTTTAACTCCTGAGTTTAGTGTCATTTTAAATAATGACAAAGTTATCACCAAATAAATGGGTCCACAGCAGAAATATAAAAACTGCTCTGGTCCTAAAAAAAAAGTATACATGTGCAAGAGCAGACATGGTAAAAGGAGAATTCTGTGGAAAGTAAAATACACTGTGCCCCATAATTAGATCCGACATGTGACATTGAAGCTATCATACTTTGGCTCTATTGATTGAGAACTAAGGGGTCACATACCACTGATCGCTCAGTTCCCGCTCTTCTCCTTGCAGTGAACGGTGAATGTCAGTCATCGTTCCCCGCAGGGATTCCCCCTCCCATCTCCATTCTCCAGCGCTGACTAGAGGTCTGAGGAACAGACAGGGGAGGGGGTGGGCACATCTGGCTCTACTTCTAGAGCGGCACTGTGCTAAATGCTGAGGTTTGGGTCACAGGAGGGCAATAGTAAATGTGCTCCTGTGACCCTAAAGAGAACTATGGCAAACGAGGTTGGGCAATAGTTATCTTTTAAACTTGGAGATTTAAAAATCTGTACACCAGTGTGCACTATCCTTATGCTTGTAACTTGACTTAGGGCAACGTGGTTGCATTACCTGGCAGCCCCAAGATTCTGTGTGGACATCAGAGAAAATGGCTAAGATAGAAGTGTTTCCACCAAGGCAAAAAAATTAAATCATGACAACTAATTACAAGGGTTCAGAGCACAGACCAAGGATTCATGTATTTAGCTATGTGTGTTGAAGAGACCTAGCTTTGTGTGAACTACATTTCTCAGCTCTGAAACACATTTGCTGTGAGAGATGGATCTCATTCACCTCTAGGCGGAACAGAGATGTCCATGCACAGGATAGGTCAGTGTTAAAATACATACAAACCAAACACTAGTATACTCTTGTCTTTCCTGAAGTGTATTACAGTGTTGGTGTGTGCTATATGTGCCTGGAGCTAGCATCTTGTATTAGAGCAGTAAGCTAAAGCTGAATCTTGTCAGTTACACAGCTTCACTCATGTGCATTAACTCTGACCAGAAGAATAGAACTTTTTCTTAGCATTGTTTGGGTAGATATTAAATCAATGGATCAAAGTAATAGAGGTGCTCAAATGATATTATAAGAAGACATATTTTAGGGGTCTATTCACAAAAGGGTGAAGAGTTTGGAGAAGGCAGGAGAAGTAAACAATCTAGGACAACATAGCTGAACTGGAAAGTGAGAATCTTTCCAAATCAGCTATGTTGTCCTTGTTTGTTCACTTTTCCTGTCTTCTCCAAACACCCTTTTGTGAATAGACCCCTTAATATTTGTAATGGTTTGCAGCTGCTTTCTTCCTGGTACACACAGATTGGACCCACAGAAATGTGCATTGGCTACCTGGGTGCTCACCTTGAGGTAAATCAGGGTTCCCATGAGGATCCTGCACTCTGCGCCAATCAAAATCATCTTCTGTGCCTTGTGTCACTTCGCAGGGACCAATGTCGCTATGGGTTTCAAAGGTGCAGCCAGCTGTAGAAGAAAGTCAAATTAAACAGTATATTAACATAAATGCAGATAAAAAAGGTATACAGTCAAGATTACTGAGCCAGAACAACTCAAATGGACATTCTAATAATGCAGTCAGAGAAGTTAAAGAACATGTCACCTACAACAACCTGAGTTGGCCAAAATGAATATAGTATTCAAACAATGCATACAAGAACTTTTAAAGCTAGTGCATGGAGAGGTCAGTTTGAGTGTACACAGATCCATATAATTCAAAATTTAAACACCACAATTGAATATATTGCAATAAAATATTTCACAGAATAATGTGCAAATCTTATATAAC